>NC_050456.1:72741696-72911696 GCF_903995425.1 Onychomys torridus | reverse complement strand
GTGGTGCGGAGTTGAAGATGTGCATGTAACTGCTGTAAGGGTGGTCTGAGGTCACCGTCTTGGGCTGTGGATGGGAGCAGCAGATGACAGTGGCACTGTACTCTATCATGAGATGAACCAGCTACCATCCACAGACTACTTCCACACTGACAAGTGTGGGAAGAGTCACATCTAGATCTTAGAACACTGGGGTTTGAGCTTCCTTGTCACAGGAGTCCAAGCTCCCATGTCAGATAGAACTTGAATGATGTGCTCTGCGCTAGCTCACCATAAGACAAACCGATGAAAGGGTGCAGTGTTAAGAGGGTAGAGCTTCTGCTCAGTGTTTATGCTACAGTAAAACAAGATACAAAGGGTTTCAGGACGGCTCCACATCCCAGATTCCATCCCCAGAACTTGCAGGGCAGAAAGAGAAAACCTACTCCTGCAGGTTCTTCTCTGACCTCACATGCATGCCATGGCACAATCACCTCAAAAACTGACTCCACAGTAAATAAATGCAATAAATTAAAAAAAAAAAAAAGTACCTAGAAACATAAGCCAAGCTGAGCATGCCGGCAGGACTGTCGTCCTAGCACTTGGAGGCATTGGCAGAAGGTTCAGGGGAGCTCGAGGCTACTCACTACTACAAAGTGGGGGAGTTCAAAGTCAGCCTGAGCTTCTCAAAAAATGAAAAGTAAGGCAGGAGCCGGGCAGTGGAGGCACACTCCTTTATGCCAGCTCTCAGGAGGCAGAGATAGGCGGATCTGTTTGAGTTCCAGAACAACCAAGGCTACACACAGAATCCCTGTCTTGAAAAACTAAAACCAAACCAAACCAAAACAAACAAAAATAGTAAACCATTTATCCAAACAGTAAGGATGCAAAATAAATAAATAAGAACAAAGTAAATTAAAAAAAAAAAAAAACAAAAAAAAAAAAACAAATTTAGCTAGGTGGTGGTGTTGCATGCCTTTAATCCCAGTATTCAGGAGGCAGAGGCCAACAAATCTCTGTGAGTTTGAATCCAGCCTGGTCTACAAAGCGAGTTCCAGGACAGGAACCAAAACTACGCAGAGAAACACTGTCTCAGAAAACCAAAGGGGGGAAAAATAAATCAACACAGATTTAAGAAAACAAACAAAATACTAAGGTTTTGAGAGCCTAAACATGCAGAACAGAAAGAGCACCCACACTTACGGTTGAACAGAGAGAGCACCCACACTTATGGTAGAACAGAGAGAGCACCCACACTTATGGCTGAACAGGGAGAGAGCACCCACACTTACAGTTGAATAGAGAGAGAGCACCCACACTTACGGTTGAACAGGTCTTTTGCTTGATCATAGGTCTTTGGGAAGCCATCCAAAATGTAACCTTGGTTCTTACAAGGCATAGATTTGAGCTTTTCCTTCATAAATCGAATTATATATTGATCTTCTAGCCGACCTGATTTTAAAAAATGCATACGTGTATGTTACTATGACATACCATTTACACAGGGTGATGCTCTAAACTCACCTGAGAACTGTTGTGTAGGCAAAAATGTTATTGAAGACCCTTTCTTTTGCCCTTAAAGTTGAAAACAAGCCCTGTTGTTTTATTTCTGAGCATGACATGTTTGAGTGCATACTCAAGGTAGCAGTGAACTGGTCTACAAGAAAGAGCAAGTGCAGGTGGTACCACCCACAGTTAGGAAACCTGTGATACAACTTGTGGGGAAGCTGAGTGAGTGGACCAGCATCAGGTCCTGCCTACTTGAAGAATTTCCTCTGGTTTTACTTTATTTTTTTATTTTTATTTTTTTTTTTAAGATTTATTTATTTATTATGTATACAGAAGAGGGCAGCAGATCTCATTACAGGTGGTTGTGAGCCACCATGTGGTTGCTGGGAATTGAACTCAAGACCTCTGGAAGAGCAGCCCATCTCTCCAGCCCCACTTTTATTTTTAATGTATGTGCATGTGTGTGTGTGCATGTCCCTTGAGGACAGAAGGTGTTGGGTCCCCTGGAGCTAAAGTTATACAGGTGGTTGTAAGCTGCCCAATGTCCTGGGAGCTTCTTCAAGGGCAGCATGTACTCTAAAATGCGGAGCCATCTCTCCAGCCCTCTCCTTTAAAAATTATTATTATTATTATTATTATTATTATTATTATTATTATTTATTTATTTATTTATTTGTGTGTGTGTGTGTGTGTGTGTGTGTGTGGACACACACATGTCACGTGGTGCATGTTGAGGGCAAAGGACAATTTGTGGCAGTCAATTCTCTCCTATTAGCACATGAGTCCTAGAGGAGGTAGAACTCAGGTTGCCAGGCTCAGCAGCAGGTGCCTTTACCCCCCCCCCCCCCCCCCCCCCCCCCCCCCACCCCCCACCCCCCATCCCCCACCCCTGCGCCATCCCACTGTCCATAAGTTCTATTTTTAAATTATACCTTAATACATAGTAATAAATACTTCTGTTGAGTGAGACAGTATTCAAGTATTTTGCTGGCCGGGCGGTGCTGGCTCACTCCTTTAATCCCAGCATTCAGGAGGCAGAGGCAGGTGGTTCTATGTGAGTTCGAAGCCAGCCTGGTCTACAAAGCGAGTTCCAGAACAGCCAAGGCTACATAGAGAAACCCTGTCTTGAAAAACAAAAAGAAAAAAATACAAAAAAATCAAAAGAGAGAGAGAGAGAGGGAACATACTTACATACTCAGGCTGAGGCTGTAATTCAGTGGTAGGGAATGTGTTTAGTATGGGCAAGGCCCTGGGTTTTACAATACCCTCACCTTACCCCTCCCCAACAAAAGTAGGTGCTCAATAAATATTTGCTAGATCTGAACAGCAAACTGAAGCTGACTTTCAAAGGCTTTTGAAAAGGGCCGAGCGGGCAGAGCTTACAGGCTCAGTGCCTGCCTGGCATAGAGTGAGGAAGACCCTGGGTTTAGCCCCAGAACCCTGAATAATAGTGAATAAAATTAGCATGTAAAGGAGAATAAAGCTGCAGTCAGAATGTGCTCAGCCCTACCCCCACACCCTCTTCTCTAGGTCACATTTCTGACCTATGCCCTTTGGTCAGTTCTTTCTTTAGACCCAACCCAGGGTTCCTGGAAACGGCTAGGTAGGAACAATTGAGAGGGTGTCTGCTCTACAGTGGGAAATAACAGTGTGCTGCAACACCTCCACAGCCAGCTACCACCCAATACCTACCACCCATAGCTGTGGTCACATTCAGGCACAGCCTGTCTTACAAAGGTGGTGTGAGTCTGGCAAGCCCCCAAAGACATTCCCAGGGCACAAACAGCGCCTTCAGCTTATTGAGGAGTCTAGGATGTAAAACAAATAGTTTGGGGCCACTTGTTCGGTCTCAAACCCAGGACAAACTTAACTGAGGTGTCTATTTAATATAGCAAAGCAGATCTGGCCTCCTGGTTCTCCCAGCATCCCTCACTCTCTACCTGTTACAGGTCTGGCTGGCATGCTTCACACCCAGGAATCTCCAGCCCAGGAGCTAGGCTGCTCTTTTCCCAGTTGCCCTCCCCTGTATAATCCAGCCATTTTGGACTATACCTGTACCTGGTCCTTTCCTTCACCCTTTACTCTCCTAGTCTCCTGGCTCTCTCCTCCCCCCACCTCCTCACAGGGCCAGCCTCATAGTCATGGTCACTCTGCGCTCTCCAGATGTCTCTGTCTCTGGCTATGCTCTTCCTTTATGTACAATAAGCCTTCTCCTCCACCATACCTAGGAGCAGTCAAGTCCTTACTTTTTAATTTCTTTTTTTTTCTTCCATTCAGTTATTGTTCTACTAGTGATAATAAAGTGATCTCATTAAAATATCTTTCAAACTGGGTGTGGCGTCCCCGGCGGGCCTGGGGGTGGCAAGAAGCTGAGGCAGGAGAATCATGAGTTTGAGTCCAATCTAGGCTACATAGTGAGTTCCAGGCCAGCCTGGAGTACATATATATATACATATACACACATACACACACACATATATATATAAACCCATGTCTCACAAAATCTAATTAGGAACGTGGCTATAGTCTAAGTGATAGCATGTTTGTGCAGTATACACTAGACTCCAGGTTTGATCCCCAGCACCACACACAGGGCGTAATGGTGATCCTAGCACTCAGGAGCAGGGGGGAGGGAGGATCAGAGTCCGAGGCCATCCTTCACCATGTAGCCAGTTTGAAGCCAGTCTTGTCTACATGAGACCCTGCCTCATAATGAACAAACAAACAAAATATACAAAAACAAAGAAAACCAAAACACTCTCCTTTCTTCTACTTTTGAGTCTCACGCAGGTCACTAGGTAGAAAAGATCTAGAAAATCTTGTCCTTCAGAGACTTAAATGGACAAAAGAGGATAAAGGTATTGTTCAGCATAACCAAATTCCCCCTAATGATCAACACAACTTTCCTGGAAGGTTTGTAGTGGTACAAAGACATAAGTAAAGAAATAAACCCAAACTTCAAAAATCAAAGTGGTGGCACACGTCTATAATCCCAGCACTCGGGAGGCAGAGGCAGGTGGATCTCTGTGAGTTCGAGGCCAGCCTGGTGTACAGAGTGAGCTCCAGGAAAGGCACAAAGCTACACAGAGAAACCCTGTCTTGAAAAACCAAAAAAAAAAAAAAAAAAAAATGGGACTTATTAACATTTGAACACGAACTTTATTTAAGCAGTCGGTTTTCATTTTCTACAGGGTATATTTATTTATTTATTTCTATTTGGTATGTATGAAAGTATGTCGATGTATGTGTGTGTGTGTGGGAACGCATGTGTGCTGGTGGGCGTACCTGTGCATACGGAGTCCAGAGGAAGACTTATGCGTCCTGCTCTGTCTCTCCGCCTGATTCCCCTGAGGCAGTCAGCACGCTCCAGTCACCTTCCTGTTTCCGCCCTCGATCCCCTCCCCGCAGGGTTACAGTTATCTAGCTGAGATCCTCACCTACTTGCCTGTTTTGTTTTAAACGTGAAGGGTTGCCATCACCTTCTACCGAGTCAAAAGAGAGGTGTGTCCAGGAAGTGAGAAAGGGGTTCCTGTAGCTTTTTTCGTCCTTGTGGAATAACAGAGTGCAGTGGTTTGAATGAGGAATGTCCCCCACAGGCATGGATGTTTGAACCCTTGGTCCCCGGTTGGTGGCGCTGTTTGGGAGGTTGTGGCACCTTTTGGAGGTTCAGCCTTGCTGGAGGGTATGGATGACTGGAGGGTGGGCTTTGGGTGTTTATAGTCTTGCCTCACTCCCTGCTCTCCCTCTGCTTCCTGCTTGGATTTGAAGCTATAAACTCTCCACTTCCTGCTTGCTGTCATGTCTCCCTGCCACGATGGGCTCTTACCCCTCGGGAACCGTAAATCCAAGGAAGTTATAAGATGCCTTGACCATCTCATCCCAGCAACAGAAAAGTGATACAGAGGCATACACTAAGGAATTGCCTAAGTGTCTTTCTCTAGACCACTAGGACTTCCCTAGAGATAACTCACCACCTTTGGTCAATGTGGAGCTCTGAGACAGGGGACTGCCCCTTTATGTTTATTTGTTCATGGATAAATGTTACTATGTACACGTGAGGGTCACAGCTCAATGCATGGGAGGCATGCAGGAAACGGTATGGTTACAGTGGAGGGGCAGATGAACATGTCTCTCATCTCAGATAAAACAAAACCAAAAATACTTATTTTGGAGGCTGGAGAGATGCTCACCAGTTAAGAGTACTGGCTGCTCTTCCAGAGAGCCCTGGTTTTTTATTCCCAGCATCCACATAGCAATGCACAACCATCTGTATCTTGCATATAAGTTGTTTGTTTTTTTAAATTTTATGCATATGGGTGTTTTGGCCTGCGTGTATGTATACTACACATGTGCTTGGTGCCTGTGGAGGTCAGAAGAAGGTGTCAGATCCCCTGGAGCCAGAGTTATGGATGGTTGTGAGCACCATGTAGGTGCTGGGAACTGAACCCAGCAAGAGCAGTCAGTGCTCTTAACCACTGAGCCACCACTCAGACCCCTCATTTTGTGTTTTTTTGTCTTCTCCTCTCTTCAACTTCTATATTTTTCCCTCTGTATTTGACTTCTTTTTATTTATTTATTTACTTACTTATTAATTTGTTTGTTTGTCTATCTATCTATCTATCTATCTATCTATCTATCTATCTATTTTTACTTTGGTTTTTCAAGACAGCGTTTCTCTTGTTATAGCTCTGGCTGTCCTGGAACTAGCTTTGTAGACCAGGCTGGCCTTGAACTCACAGAGATCTGCCTGCCTCTGCCTCCTGAGTGTTGGGATTAAAGGTGTGTGCTATCACGCCCACTTTCCACCTTATATTTTGAGACAGGGTCTCTCACTGAACCTGGAGGTCCCTGATTTGGGTAGCTGGCTGGCTAGCCAGCTCTAAGGACCCATCTGTCACCAGCGCCCCCCCCCCATCCCCTGCCATGCTGGGGTTACAGATTGTGCCAGGAGTCTGAGGTCAGGTCTTCACGTTTGTGCAGCAGGCAGCTGTACCACCTGAGACACCTCTCCAGCCTCCCTTCCCCCACCCTTTTGTTTGCCTCAGGCTGACCTGAAACTCATGATCCTCCTTCAAACTCCCCAGTGCTAAGATTACACGTGTGAGCCACCACACCTGGCCATCTATCTTTCACTATGTTAGGAATTCCCACACTGCTTTCCATACTGGGCCTGTCTGCTTTAAAATGAATGAGTGAAACTCTTAGGAACCTGCTGTCACTCGGGCACATAAGCTTGGGGTCTGGTGTCTTACGTCATCAAGGGGAGCTGGCTACTATGTACCCACCATACCCACCTTAAAAAGCCAGACACAGCTGGGCGGTGGTGGCGCACACCTTTAATCCCAGCACTGGGGAGGCAGAGCCAGGCGGATCTCTGTGAGTTCAAGGCCAGCCTGGTCTACCAAGTGAGTTCCAGGAAAGGCACAAAGCTACACAGGGAAACCCCATCTCGAAAAACCAAAAAAAAAAAAGCCAGACACAGACCCCTCTCTCTCTCTGCTTTCTCTCTGCTCCTGCCATCTTCCTTTCTGTCCAGGCTTGGCTTCTTTCTAATAAAGCTCTTTGTATCTCTGGTAGTTGTGGCCATGGCCCGTGACTTTTCCACTGGTAACCAATGCCACCCGACAGCACCATTTAACTATCAGAAACCCAATTGGACACAGCTTTTAAACTACTACCCTGGGTTTCTTTTTTTTTAATTTTCAGTCTATCTTTTTCAATATTAGTAATAATTAAAATGTTACTATTAACCCACATTCATAATTACTAAAATGGGGTTTAAAAGTAGATGCTAGCCATGTACGGGGAAGATGTGAAACAGACAAGAGTGTGAACATTGGTCCCTTTTTAGTTTAAAAATCTCAGATAAATCCTGACAAACAAACTCAGCTGTCTTGACAAAGGTGAAGTAAGTGAGCACAAAGAATCAGTCCATGGCAGCTGGGCGGTGGTGGCGCACACCTTTACTCCCTGCTCTCCCAAGGCAGAGGCAGGTGGATCTCTGAGTTCAAGGCCAGCCTGGTCTACATAGTGAGATTCAGGACAGCTAGGGCTGTGAGTTTGAGGCCAGCCTAGTCTACAGAGCTAGTCCAGGACAGGCTCCAAAGCTACAGAGAAACCCTGTCTTGAAAAACAAAACAAAACAAAAAAACAAAAAGAAAAGATCCATAGCTTCACCCTGGCTGAAGGGCAGTTGGGGAGATACGCCTGGGGCCTTGAGGTACCTCCCTGTGGGGCTGTGAAACTTGTGCTGCTGGACATTGGAACAGAGAGGGGTCATGTGAGGGCAGAGCGAGCTCCCCAGGTGTTCTGGACACCTGTCCCTGCAGAGGGTTCAAAGGTCTTGTTTTGTTCAAACATACTCAAGGTTCACATTCTCAGTTCCAGTAAACACAGACAAGAGGGATTTGGGGACAGGCTTGACATCCTGGTTTCGTTCCTGCAAATATCTAAGCAAAGGAACTTAGGGGGAGATGGTTTATGGTCCATCATTGGGGGGGGGACCACAGTGGTAGGAACACCCACAGTCAAGAGCAGAGAGCAATGAATGCATGCATGCATGATAATACTTAGCTCTCTCTATGCTTATATAGTCCTGAATCCCTCGCCTAAGTTAGTGGTTGATGCCACCCACAGAGGGCTGAGTCTTCCCACATCATTTAATACTCAAGACAATCTCCCAGACATACCCACTGAAGGGCTCTAGCCGGCCCATGGATGGCAAACGTGGCACCCACAGGGGTTTTTTGTTTTTAAAGATTTTTTTATTTATTATGTATACAGCATGTATATGGCACTAGATCTCATTACAGATGGTTGTGAGCCACCATGTGGTTGCTGGGAATTGAACTCAGGACCTCTGGAAGAGCAGTCAGTGCTCTTAACCTCTGAGCCATCTCTCCAGCCCGCACCCACAGGTTTTGCCTTTTATCTTTCTCTGCCTTGCTAAACTATTAGGTTACATTCCACATAATATCATGAATGTAATAAATCAATACAATTAATGTAATTAATGAATGTCATAAATACAATTATTGTATGAATACTACGAATGTAATCAATGAATACCACAAATGTAATTAATGTCATGAGTGTAATTAATGAATATCGTGAGTGTAATTAAAAATAAATAATAAAAAAGATTGCATTCCTAAAGCTAGCCACCAAGGTTTATTCCTTTATTTGGCCACTGACTCATTTCTGAGGCTGATCACCAAGGCCCAACTATCAAAACATTAAGGTTCAGCAACCAAAATTCATTATTTGGACTAATCTAAATAAAATATCCAATCAGAACTTACCAACACATCCTAGCTCATTCTTACACGGACCTCCCTTTTTTTCCCTCTTAGATTTAACACTTGCAAATCTATTTGCTGCTGTTTCTGCCCAATTCAGACTCAGCCACCTTATCTCTTTGCCTTGCATCATAAAGGATCTCTTTGCATTTAGTTATGCTTGGGAATTGGTCTTTGGGTGTGGTCTGCATCAGGGTCCAGAGGGGAGCACCCCAAAACAGTCTCTTCACCCACAGTCCAACCTGATCTAGGGAATCCCTCATCAGGACTCTCATCCTAGGAGATTCTAGGCTGTGCCAAGTTGACAATTAAAGCTACCTGTCACACTTGAGAAATTAACAAAGATCTTCCTAGAGTGAGAGAAGATTGGATAAATTATTCTCATTTTGTAGAAGTGGTATGTGCACTGGGGTGCCAACTAGAAGAGGCCACGCAGAAGAATAGTGAGTTTGAGGACAGCCTGGGCTATATAGAGAGACTATCTTAAAACACCAAAACAAGGCAATATAAAAACCGTTTTGATTCATCCTGTAGGTTGAGGATGGGACACCCATGCCTCTTCTCCAGAGCCTGCACATTTGACTGCGCCCAGTGGCCTGTTTGGGCTCCTAAACCCCCAGCCATCACGTATACCTGTTAGTTCTCCAACAAATTGTGATCCTGACAAATTTCCTTTTCTAGTCCCCACCCCCCACTGCTCTCTGCCTAAGAATGTCTTATCTTGAGGGATTTCCCATCTCCAAAGAGGGAGAGCTAGGATTGTGGGGAAAGCCAGCCAGACCATAGTTTCAAAAGGCTTCATGAGCAAGGCAGAAGTCTCATTGTACCTCCAACTATTAGCCTGTGTTTTCTGTGCCCCCCATTTCCCTTGTGAAATCTCTATCTAAACTTCATTGCCTCATGGGCTATCTCACAGCAAAGCAGAAACAAGGTTAATCAGCTTGTTTAAGTGAACACTTAGGTACCTATGTTCAAACCCATTCTCTCCCAGATCAGGCTGGCTTAGGACAAGAGAGAAAGAGTGGGGGCTGGAGAGATGGCTCAGAGGTTAAGAGCACTGACTGTTCTTCCAGAGGTCCTGAGTTCAATTCCCAGCAACCACATGGTGGCTCACAACCATCTGTAATGAGATCTGGCGCCTTCTACTGGCCCGCAGTCATACATGCTGTATACCTAATAAATAAATAAATCTTTTGAGAGAGAGAGAGAGAGAACCTGCCTGGACTTAAGAGAAAGGCTAGAAGGGCTATAGGCTTTAAAGGTAGTGGTGGCACACTCACAGAGGCAGGGGAATCTCTGAGTTCGAGGACAGCCTGGTCTACAGAGTGAGTTCCAGGACAGCCAGGGCTACACAGAGGAACTTTGTTTTAAAAAACAAAAATGACAACAACAAAGGTCAAGGGCATGTAACAAACTGGACAGTAAAGGCCTAGAGCCAGAATACATACTCTGTAAGCAATCAGAGGGCCTTGGGTAGTGGTGCATCCACTGGGTGGGATATGCAGGCGGCCAGGATGTCATGTAGTCAGTGCCACAGCTGGGATAGCAGGTACTTAGTGGACTAGAAGGCTGGCATCTCTACCTTCACTGCACATCTGTCTTCTGTACTTTAGGTCAGACTCCCGCTGAACTCCGCAGATAGAGGTGTCTAACCATTCAAAGCACCCCTCTAAGAACTACCAACACCCACACTATCTCACCCCCACTTCTAAGGCTGAGGACACAAAGACAAGAGTTGTCCTGAACCTGCAGTCACCTTGGGTCTGGAAACAGTAGAACCTCACAGACAGATCTTAGAGATCATCCCAAAGCAGAGACCGTCATTTTATGGGAATGGATTTGTCTCTCTGGAGACAAGGATTTCTACATTCTATCCTAAAGAACCCAAGTATAGGTCATTTGCCAGGCCACATGGAGACCAAGGCTGCTTAACCATACATACCTCTGCCCTGCCCCGGGTTCCTCTAGATATAAAGTAGTGCCAGTAGCTGGAAGATAAGATGAACTGTTCATTTTCTATCTTCCCCAAATGGCCAGTGTGATGCACAGCCTTCTCCAACTTTTCACAAGTGTTATTACCTCCGGGGCATATACTGGGATCTGCTGTGTGTGAGCCGCCAAGGTCGAGCGTCTGCCTGGGGACTCCCTTTGTTTCCTGACTACTGTGGATGTGATTAGCTGGGAAGAGGCCCATCTTGGTGCCAAAGGTGTGGTATTCCAGAAGAAATCTCTGTAGCAGTGGTTCTCAACCTGTGGGTCATGACCCCTTTGCCTGTTGAAAGACCCTTTCACAGGGGTTGAATATCACATATCCTGTATATCATATATTTACATCATGATTCATTTTAGTAGCAAAATTACATTTATGGAGTAGCAATGAAAATAGCTTTATAGTTGGGGGTCATCACATGAAGAACTGTATTAAAAGGTTGTATCATTAGGAAGGTTGAGACCCATTGTCCTAGAGAACCAAGGAGGGCAGTCGGTGCCTGTGCCCGAGGACACACAGGGGATGAGTCTTGGTCCATGGAAGGCCACATAGAAAAGAACAGCATGCTTCCAGTGCCTTCTGCTATGGGAGGATGCCATGTCCCTGTCACCTAGTCTCCACTTAGCACCACCCAACCCTGGAGCATCAGAAATAGAAACCAGCAAGAGCAGAATAAGGGGCAATACAACAAGAAGGCCACTTGAGAGCCTGATGAGGTGGGAGTCCCAAGCACTGATTACACTTAGCTTGCTTTGTGGATGATGCTAGAGAATCCCTATGTTAAAGAAGGCTCATGGTTTTTATTATTATTATTATTATTATTATTATTATTATTATTATTACTTTTTATTTTATTTTTAATTAATCAATTTAGTTATTTTTCTATTATCAGCTTGATACAGTATAAATTCTTATCTTAATAGTGAAATGTTTTGTTGAGGCTTGTTCAGTAATTAAGTAAAACCAAAACTTATAATCCACAGTCATGCTAGGGTCCCCCCTGCTATATATATAGCCTCCATGGTTCTGTGGGTGGCAATCTGATTGCTCTTTGCTTTATATCTAGAATCCACTTATGAGTGAGTACATACCATGTTTGTCCTTCTGGGTTTGGGATACCTCACTCAGGATGATATTTTCTAGTCCATCCATTTAGAAGACTCATGTTTTAGTGATGCTGGGGTCCAAAGCCTTTATGAACACTAAGAAAGTGCTCTATCACAGAGCTATGCTGCCAACTCCTGATTTTTCTTTTAATTAGGAAATTATCAGATAGTTACCAAAATATTGACAATATTTTTTTCTGAGAGATGAGATTATGAACTGAATTTCTTATTGTTACCATATTTTTTGTAGCACTTCACTTTTGCAAACAGACAGCTTAAAGGAAAGATTTTAGTTTTGTTTTTATTTACGGGTGTGTGTGTCTGAGTGTGCATCTGAGCATGTGAGGGCAGTATGTGTAGAGTCTAGAAGAAGTTATCAGGTCCCCTAGAACTGGAGTTACAGAGGGTGACATTTGTATGTAGGCACTGAGAACCGAACTGGGGTCCTCTAGAAGAGCAGCCAAAGCCCCTGACCACTGAGCCATCTTTCCAGCCCACCAGCAGCATTTAATAACCAGACTGAAAACCCAAGCAGCTCCTGTGCTAGCCTGGCACAGCTCTTGCCCCATTGGCTATCTGTGCATCACCTGCATTCTGCTCCATGCTGTCCTTGATGCCATCTAGGAGCTCCTGGGCATCCTCCACATTCTCTTCTTCTTCCTCCTCTTCACCTTCCTCTTCTCCTTCTACTGCCTCCTTGGGTGCAACAATCGCCTCCTGTAAGCCACAAGGATAATCAAGTTGATCATGCCCAACACCGATGAGTGTGTCACTAACAGTCTGGCTAGTGATCCTGGAAAAAGTCTAAGTTGGGAGTGTACCTAGTAACAGGCATCGTGCAAAAGTCTGCATGGTGTGTGTGCATTGACCAAGATGGATAAGGGCCTTAGGGCTTTCCTTAACTCTCCTTTTAGGAGAACAGCAGTATATTCCGTGTTAACTCCACAACTGCCTGGGAGTCAGCAGTTCTCCAAGGCACTAGATTGTGCCTTTTTTTTTTTTTCAATTATTTTTTTAATTTGAGGCAAGGTCTCACTATCCAAACCTTGCTGACCTGGAACTCCCTGTGTAGATCAGGCTGTCCTTGAACTCGAAGAGAGCCACTTGTCTTTGCTTCCCCATTATATGGTATTAAAGGCATGCACCACCATTTTTTGTTGTTGTTTTTTGAGACAGGGTTTCTCTGTGTAGCTTTGTGCCTTTTCTGGAACTCACTTGGTAGCCCAGGTTGGCCTCAAACTCACAGAGATCCGCCTGGTTCTGCTTCCCGAGTGCTGGGATTAAAGGCATGAGCCACCACCGCCCGGCTTTTTTTTTTTAGCTGAGGATTGAACCCAGGGCCTTGCGCTTGCTAGGCAAGCACTCTACCACTGAGCTAAATCCCCAACCCCTTGACCATTTTCAATTATCGGTATATGAGTGTGTCTGTGTATGGGTCTATGCTCATGAGCACAGAACCCATGGAGGACAGAAGGGGGCATTAAATCCCCTGGAGCTGGAGTTACAAGAGGTTATAAGCAAGTGTCTTAACTGCTGGGCTATCTCCCCAGCACCTAGATTGTATCTTACTTGACAGAAACACATTTTATAAAAAAAATCAAGATTTTTTTTTTTTAGACTAAGGGTGTAGCTGAGTGGTACATCACATGCTTATCATGTACAAAGCCCTGGGTTTGATCTCTAGCAGTCCCCAAAATGACCTTTCGTAACTATTTATGGAAACATATCTTGTTTTCTACCATTCCTAACAAAATTGTTTTTTTAAAAAAAGATAGTAAATAGCCTGATACTAGACAGAGAAAAATACAGTAAGGTTAAAAACAAAACAAACCTAAACTAAAAATATTTTAGCTAGCAGAGAGAAGATAAGATAGATGTACTTTGGGAGTGGCTGGAGGCAGAACTCCAAGCACAGCCCCATAACTGCCTCCATCATACAGAAGACAGAGAGTCCCGTGGGGTTCTCCATTTTTCATAACTGGGACCAGCAACAAAATCCAATTAAAATAATCAATTTCTTTGACATTCTGAGTTAGTCACTTGCTTATTTACTCAGGAACACATTCTGTGAATGGAAAGAGTATCAGAGAAGTAGCTGGACGTGTTACCAATTTGGCTATGGCTTCGGAAATCACATCCTTTATTTTGATGTGATGTAGTTTGTAGTACTTGGCTAATTCTTCGGCGATGCTGGATTTTCCCACAGCAGGAGGACCAAGGATGCAGATCTTGATTGGCTGCAAAAGAACAGAGAACCCATGTCTTAGGGCTCTGGAGCTAGAAGAGGTGGTATTTCAGGACTGCGTTCTTTTCATTGTCTCTGGACCCTGTTGTCTGACTTCAGCAACTCAACCAGACTCCAGATTTTCTGCTTCCACTCCCTGCCACTGTGGTCAATACCTCGTCATCCTGAAAGTGTCTGCCTCTGCCTCCTAGTCAGGTGGCTCAGAGTCATTCACTCCATGAGGATGTAATAACATCTCTGCTCAGCCATGGGGGTGGGGCGGGAATAGGACATTCAACAAGCCATGCTCAGGAAGTGGGTGTGATGGTACATGCCAGTCATCCCAGCATTTGGGAAGTGGAGGCAAGATAATCAAGAGGTCAAGGCCAGGCTCAACCTTAGTGAGGGAGAATCCAGAGTGTGTTATGTGAGACCCTGCCTAAAAATAAACAAACAAACAAATAAATAAGAAATAGGGAGAGAAAATATGTGCCCAGGAATGCCTAAAGGTGACTAGGCTTTACATGCCACTAATTTTATTTGTCCTTGACACAAGAATTAATTAATGGGCTGGGCAGTGGTGGCGCACGCCTGTAATCCCAGCACTCGGGAGGCAGAGGCAGGTGGATCTCTGTGAGTTCGAGGCCAGCCTGGTCTACAAATCGAGTTCCAGGACAGCCTCCAAAGCTACAGAGAAACCCTGTCTCGAAAAACCAAAAATAAATAAATAAATTAATTTAAAAAAAAAAAAAGAATTACTTAATGGTCCAGTATATAGGGCTCTACATTATCATTTAGATTGTCTTTGGACTGAACTTGGTCTTCAAAAATATAAAATTTATATATTTTGATTTAAAAAGGTCTATCTATCTATCTATCTATCTATCTATCTTCTATCATCTATTTATTTCAGACAAGTTCTCACTATGTAGCCGAGCCTGGCCTTGAACTTGTGAACATCTTGCTTCTGCCTCCTGATCATTTTGTTAAAAACACTACTTTTTTCCTGTTTGAGAAGGTTAGAGAGTTCAAGGCTGCCTGGCCTACAACACAAGATCTTGTTTTAAAAACAAAATATAGAAGGGTGAGAGGGAGGAGGAAGTGAGGAAGGAAGGGAGGAAGGAAAGGAGGGAGGAAGGAAGGCAGACTTGCCTGAAGCTGAGATGCTATGGCATTCATAAGCAGTTAGTAAATATTTACATCAAACAGAAATAAAAATAGCAATAACAAATAATAATTTCTTTCAAAATGGTCCAAAGAGTTGTGAAACTGTGGACTAGCGTTTTGCAAGTCATACTTTAGAACCACAATGATGGAAAGAATTTCCGATGGCTGTGTCGGTATGCATAATTTCACCCAGAACTTTGCAGTTACCCTGTGATAGTCAAAGACACTAGTGAAGAGATAAGCATGAACACAAGAGTGGATCTGAGTGCAGTGAGTTAAGTGACTGGTCCCTTGTGGTGAGGGATGATAGGCAAGTAGCAAGATGTCGAACAGTGATGGAGGCAGGGTAAGGTGCTGGACCATTAGATGGGCTTGGTGTAGTCACCAGCACCTGGAGCCAGCTATCAACTGGGCAGGTTGGTGTGCCTCCTTTTGCTAGTATACCAAGAGTGAATCCTTCTTCCTGGGGCAGGTTGACCTTATCCAGGACTAAAACAGAGTAACAACCTACTCATTTGTTTATATGACCAGTTTGTTATTATTGATATTCACTTTGAATTGTCTTAAGTTTGGCTCACAGGTTTGTTTTTTGTTTGTTTGTTTCTTAACCTAACAGTAAAATGTTTCACTAAAGCTCGCCCAGTGATTGGGTAAAACCAATCCTAGGGTCCCCCCTGATAGGTTGGCACATAAATTTTAATGCAATACATGTGCAGATTATAGCAGGACTGGAGGAACGTGTTGAACGTGAACAAATTGTGTGGAAATTTTAAAATGCAAACACTCCTGTTGGTGAGCTCCATTCACTCTGCTTGTATCAGAAACCTAAAACAGTAAGTGGCCATAGTTACCAATAATCCTTGGCTTTGCTTGTACTCTTTGAGGATGCTGCTGATGTTCTCCACAAATCCTGACTGGGCAACCCAGCGGATGTTGAAATTCTCCTTCACAAACAGCGCCTCCATCCTCAGGTTGACCAGTAAGTGGTCGAGATGCTGTTGCTGAGGGTTAGGGAAAAGCAAAGGTTTGCCTCCTTACCATCAGACAAAAATCGCTACAGTTAAGGAATGCCAGTGTCCATTCACTGAACAGGAGAGCCAATTGGCACTGAGTGTTTACAGAACACCTGTTGTTTATTTATGCCTGTGTCTTTGTCCTGGGGCTGAGGGGTGGACGTTGGGGTGGAGTGATGGGGTGGGACAGGACCTTACCTATACTCTTTTACCAATGAACTCCAGCCTCAAAGTTTCTCTGTGTAGCTCTGGCTACCCTGGAACTTGCTTTGTAGACCAGGGTGGCCTCAGACTCACAGGGATCCTCCTGCCTCTGCCTCCCGAGTGTGCTGGGATTAAAGGCGTGTGCCACCACCGCCTGGCTACCCTGAGACATTTTTAAATGTCTTCCAATCTGTCCTTTAGAGCAGGCAGCTTTTCCTTTGGTTGGACAAACAGCTCAAGAATAGGAAGACCTTGGAAGTCCAAGCTAAGATTCTCTTCCAGTTCTCTCTCCTTCCCTTTCCATTCATTCATTTCTCCTTTCTATCCTAAGACAGGGACTCACTAGCCCAGGTTAGCCTTGAAGTCACTATGTAGCCAAGGATAACTCTTGATTCTTCTGTTTTCAATCCCCAAGTCTAGAATCACAGTTATATACTACCATGTCTATCCTTGGCCCCACCCCACCCTCAATGCTGGCAAGGGAATCTGGGGGCCTTGCTTATCCTAAGCAATTGCTTCACAACTCAGCTCCACCCTTAGCCTTCTGAGACTTCCACTCTGCTGTGTGGTGTTTTGGCCAATGCCTTACACGAGAGGCAGTACTCCACTGAGTTAATTCCCCAGCCTTCTTGTTGTTATTTTGATTAAGGATTTCACTTAGTCATGCAGGCTAACACTGAGCTCATTCTGTAGCCCAGGCTGGCCATGGACTCAGATCCTCCTGCCTCAGCCTCCCTAGTTGCTGGGGTTACAGGTATGTGCCCATCAAACCTGACCCTAGCCCTTCAAAACATTTTATTGTTTAATGTATATATTTTGTCTTTATTTTGTTTGTTTGCTTGAGACAGGGTCCCACATAGCCCAGGCTGGCCTAGAACTAATGATATGCCTTTAAACTCTTGATCTATCTTTCTCTACTACTTGAGTGTGGGGATTACAAGCACTCATTGCCATTCCAGCTAGCATCTACTTTTTTGAATAATGCCACCTCATGGTTAACCCCCAAAAAATAAGTATAGAGGGAAACAGTCTCTCTAATCCACAACACCCACCCACCCCATTCTGCTCCTTCAACATTAGGAAGACAATTTTTGAAAAAAAAAAAAAATTTTTTTTTTTAAATACTGACTGTCAAGTCCTTTGCTAGAAAAGCATTTTCTCTGGGTACTTTCTGGATTTTTCCAGGGCCAGTATTTTTGCTGATGCACTGTTAGGGAGAAACAGAGGTATTATTTGGTTTGCTTACAAGGTTTTGCACAAAACATCTCAAGTGAATGTGAACATTACCAAGAACACATACTAAGAGGCATTTTCAGAATAGTCCACAGAGCATCCACTCACTGATGGGCTCTGAAACACCAGGAAGGCAAAGAAGCACAAGGCTTGGTCTCCGCCATCAGGGTCCACCGAGTTCCAGAAAGGAGACAGACTTGTGCACAGATCACTGTCCTGGGAGTGTCTGCAGTCCAGCAAAGGGAGTCTGTGCTTCTGTCTACTACACACATGAGAGACCCAGTGTTTTAGACTGAGCTCCTGCACTAGCCCCAACAGATCAGAGCAAGCTAAGGGTTACATAAGCAAATGAAACCTAAGGATGCTGCGCACATCTCCCAAGGGACATATCCCACAGCAGACCTTTTTTTTCTCCCCCAAACTGGAAATTCCTTTTGTTTTAACCCTTAGAGTAGTGGTTCTCAACTTCCTAATATGGTGACCCTTTGATACAGTTCCTCATGTTGTGATGACCCCCAACCATAAAACTATTTTCATTGCTATTTCATAACTGTAATTTTGTCACTATTACAAATCATAATGCAAATATCTGTGTTTTCCAATGGTCTTAGGTGACCCCTTTACCCAGACAGCTTTTTTTTCTATTGTTCTGTGTGCAGGTGGGTAAATGGGTGTATGTGTGTGTGTGGGGGGGTGACAACCTTCAAACTCTGTTGTTCTGTCTTTGCTCAGTGGGGGCTCTCATTGCCCAAATTCATGAATAAAGAATAAAAGCCAGGGTTGGGGATTTAGCTCAGTGGTAGAACGCTTGCCTAGCAAGCGCAAGGCCCTGGGTTCGATCCTCAGCTCAAAAAAAAAAAAATAAATTAAATAAAATAAAAGAGATGGCTCAGTGGTTAGGAGCACCGGCTGCTCTTCCAGAGGTCCTGAGTTCAATTCCCAGCACCCACATGGTGGCTCACAACCACTTGTAATGAGATCTGGTGCCCTCTTCTGGCCTGCAGGGACACATGCAGGCAGAGTACTGTATGCATAATAAATAAATAAATCTAAAAAAAAAAAAAAAAAAAAAGAACAAAAGTCAATTAGTTCTATCAACAAATTTGCCAGTAATTTTATCTTTAGGCAGTCTGAATGTGCTCTCCCGTCCCCTCCTCTACCTCCCCTCCCCTCCCCTCCCCATTCACATATTGAAATCTTAACCCTCAAGGTGATGGTGTGAGGAGCTGAGGGGAGGTGCCAGATCATGATGGAGAAGGAAAGGAGTGGCCTCATAAAAGATCTCGGGAGAATTCCCTCTCTCTCTCTCTCTCTCTCTCTCTCTCTCTCTCTTGGTTTTTCGAGACAGGGTTTCTCTGTGTACTTTTGGTGCCTGTCCTGGATCTTGCTCTGTAGATCAGGCTGGCCTCGAACTCACAGAGATCCGCCTGCCTCTGCCTCCCCAGTGCTGGGATTAAAGGTGTGCACCACCATGCCCAGCTCTAGTTTGCTAGTACGTATATTTTGTTACAGCAACCCACACAAACTAACACAAACATGGAGGAGAGGCAACTCTGGGCTAGTTAATGCACTTGCCACCAAGCCTGACAGTCTAAGCCCGATCCCTGGGTTCCATATGGTGGAAGAAAAACACCAACTCCCAGAAGTTGTCCTCTGACCTGTGCAAGGTGGCATGCATGTGCATGGTGCATAATAAATAATGTAATAATATTTTTACAGAGGGGCTGGGGACACTGGATCCGAGAGGGACATGAGAAGAAGGCAGAAAGGCTGCAGAGGAAGATCCTGGATCTGAATCTTACTGGTGAGTACAGAGAAGCCGAGCAAAGGCCAGAAGAGGCCACAGCAGCTCAGCCAGCTAAGCTATGAAGCTGCTGTGCTATTTGGAACAGCCGGACCTTTGTCTAGAGAGCCTCGAAGGGCCAGTTTGGCGATCTGGTCTCTATCAGTCCTGCAGGCCAATTGTCCACAGATTCCGGGATGTCATTTGTGTACCTATTGTGATCTCTGTTCCCTCATCCTGGACCCTGGTGGTCTTTCTTGCTCTCACACGCACGTACTGGACAAAGATCATTTGGGTAGTAATTTCCCAACACTTAGGCTGAAGCTATAGATCACCAAGTTTTAAAAAAGATTTATTTATTTTTTTATTTCATGTATGTCCGTGTGAGGGTGTCAGATCCCCAGGAATTGGAGTTACAGATAGCTGTGAGCTGTGGGTGCTGGGAATTGAACCGTGGTCCTCTAGAAGAACAGCCCGTGCTCTTAACCCCTGAGCCAACTCTCCAGCCCCCTCAGATAGTCAGTTTGAAGTTTAAGGACCTTCTGTGTTATGTGTTCCCAAGCCCTGTTAGCACAAGGAAATTAGTAACCGTCATTTACGGGGTAGAGCTATTTAAGCTAGGTCACATCACAGGGGTGTGAGGACACAGACCACTGTACCTTGACAATGTCTTCCAGGGTGTGGACAGACTCGTCCACAGCCACCAGGTAGTGAAGCTTCGGCATGTGGTCTATGACGTTCTGTATCACTCTGTAGAGCAACGGGCACAATAATCAGACAGGAAAGACAATGAGATACACGGAACTCCACCCCACAGGCCAGGCAGGTGTTTGGTACTTTGATAAGCAGCCTCACTTAATGTTCACCAAGATCAGAGGCAGGACCAATATCTTCAGTCTACAGATGAAGGGAGGGTTAAGAAGTTAGGCAACATTTCCCAGACTAAGTAATTCCTGGGAGAGAGCCAGATCTGCGACAGATACATTTGACCAGAACCTGTTTTCTTTCTTGCATATTTTTCTATTTCTTTGTTTGTTTCTTTTTCTTTTTCTTTTCTTTTCTTTTTTCTTTTTTTCTTTTTTTTTGCGCTGAGGATTGAACCCAGGGCCAAGCGCTCTACCACTCATCATCATCATCATCATCATCATTATTATTACTATTATTATTATTTATTACACTAGGGGTTGAGCTCAAGGTCTTGCACATGCTGTCAGGCATGCTACCACTGACCTACTATATCCCTAGCCCTCTTCTTTTCTATTTTTTTATTTATTTTGAGACAGAATCTCACTAAATTCCCCAGGCTAGCCTTATACTTGCTATGTAGCTCAGGAAGGCCCTGAATGTTTGATCTTCATGCCCCAGACTCCCCAGTAACTGGCATTACAGGACCACAAACCCAGGTACAACCTGGTCTCTTTAAGTATACCACCCCAACTCTAAGAAGACCTGACTGTGACTCATCAGGAAGGCTCGTCCACCCAGAGGCTCATGTGAGTCACAACTGTGTTTGGGGTCAGTGATCTGGAAAGTGAGACACAGAGTCAAGATATGGCAGCTGTCGTAATGAAGTCATGCGGAGGTGAAGTCATGTGCAGGTGATCTGAATCAGTGACTGACAGGGCTTCTGGCTGCTACAGGACTTTGTTTTGCCAAGGGCTTCACAGGTAGGTGCCATGGAATCCTCCTAACAGCCCTGTCAGACCGATGCTGTGACTGTCCTCTTTTGATAATGAGAGACGTCATGGTGAGAGGCAGAACAGGGGTTTGAGCAGATCTACAGATTTCTAGAAACAACACAGATTAGAAGTCTACTGCAGTGGCCTGTTGGTTCTACCCTCACCCACCGTTAGCTTCCTCTTCAGGAAAAGGAAATGCAAGTATGCACATCTAACTGCTCATTTAGCTCACGGTAGAGGGCATGTCTAGCCCATGCCAGGTCCTGGGTTCTACCCCTGGCCCTGGGCGGTGGAGGCACAAGCCTTTAATCCCAGCACTTGGGAGGCAGGGGTCGGCGGATCTCAGTGAATTCCAGGCCAGCCTGGTCTACAGAGTGAGTTCCAGGACAGCCAAGGCTAACACAGAAAACCCTGTCTTAAAAAACAAAACCAAACCAAAAAAGCAATAATAATGAATGTTCATTTCACACCTATTTTATATTAACATCTCAAGAGGATTGTAGCTTCTAGCTATCCTTCCTCTGCTAAATAATCCACAACCTTCAAAGAAATGTGCGGGAAGAAAGAAAATGTCACTGAAAAGGCCCAAAGTCCTTCCATGATGCCATAAAAGGAAGAAAAATCATCCTGTAACTTATCTGTTTATAAGTAAGATATTAACTGGTCATGGTGGTGCATGTCTTTAATCCAAGCACTCAGAAGGCGGATCTCTGTGAGTTCGAGGCCAGCCTGGTCTACAAGAGTTCCAGGAGAGGGCTGTTACACAGAGAAACCCTGTCTCAAAAAAACCAACAAAACAAAACAAATAAACCCGGTGACATAATGAAAACTTCTGTGATGAGAAGGCCACTTCTTTCTTTAAGTTAATGTTGACTAGGGCAGCAAATCTAGGTTTTTCCCGAGGCGGGAGGGAGAATAAAAGGATATTGCTGTCTAGCCCAGGTTAGCCTGGAACTGGTCTTGAACTCTTCCTCCTGGGGTCTCATGCATGCATGGCCAGATGGGCTGGATGTATGTGCTGCAAAGTCTGGAATTTATATCATTCCAGGGACCCTGCTTTCAGAATAATAATAGAAACCACTTAGGTTCAGGGCATAGAGGGACCCACATTGAGCTGTGGCCCCGAAGTTCAGTCTGTGTGTCCAGAATGATTTCCACCCACAAGAGAGGGAAAACCTGGAACTCTGGAGCCAGCCCCTGGGAGGCCAGCCCATAGGGCAGAGTAGCACCCTGGCTGTTGAGACGCGAGGCTGGTACTCCAAGAGCAGTGAACCACCCACCCACCCTGTTGCTTGGGTCAGTATCACCTGGGCTGGGCTGGGAGCCTTGTGGAGTGTGGGAAATTCAGGTCAAGTGTGAGGCTGAAGAGACAACCTCTGTGTGAAAAGCCTGTGGACTTGTGGTCTCCACCCCCCACCCCCCACCCCCCAAGAAAGCACCATGTGGGGCCTGATGTGGGTTGGAATGTTGCATATCCAGAGCTAAAGTTTCTTCAGGCCCTTGGGAGAGAAAGGACCATTCACTTTTTACCTCTATATCCCAAGATTCTCCTGTCTATTAGGTAAGCCTCCTGGAATGGAATTCGTCACTAGGCTTTACTGATCTCTAGTCTTCTCCAACCCTACAACAAAGGTAACTATAAGATAACATCTGCTCACTATAGGAAAGATTTTTTTTTTTATATTCCTGTCACCTGTTTAATTCAGGAACAGTGTACTTATTGAATATGCTGATTTATGATTTCCTTTGTTCTGAGGCTATGAAAGCCCATGTGACCTCTTCCCTTGCCCAACCCTTCACTTAGGGGAACTGGAATCCGTGTTCACAGGCCATGGCCTTAGGATAGACTGCTTTCTTATTTCCTTGTTAGATTTGTATTCGATTTGAATTCCTCCCAGTGGGGAGGCTGAGGCAGGAGGATGAGCTAAAGAGTAAGACTCTGTCTCCAAGGAAGTTGGGGGGTTTCAGGCTTACAGTTGGCTGACTAGTTTCTGGAACTTTGGCAGTAGGCATGACATTGACACCCATCTTGTCTGAGACAAAGGGAAGAAGCAATCAACGGGTGACTCAGAATGTGCACCCCAAACCCTTTCTTTTCCAGAGCTGTTTTTCTGCTGAAGGAGTCCCTAAGGGATGAAGCTATGAGTGTGATCAGAAGCGTGGAGACTTGGGTGGGCAATGTCTCATCGGGCACAAAATGGCGGTGCTAAGTGCCTTCTGCATGGGGGGTCGTGAGGAGTGAATCCAACACTACAGGTGAGGGTCTCGGCCCCGTGACTTTGAAGATTAATTACACATATTAATCACCCAGGACAATCACACTTCTGGGAGAACTCTTACCCTGCTAGATCAAGAATATGAATGGCTGGAATGACATTGGATCCATCTCCAAAAACAGGGAGTGCAGGAATCTCGCCCAGCCAAGCCATCTGAAAGAGAGACAAGCAGAGAGCATTTGCCCTGGCACGTTTCTCCCTCACAGCCCACATCCACCTCAGTCAGAGGGCTCCAGAAGTGCCACCATACCTGGCCTCTGGCTGACCCTCTTGGATCTCTCTTTCTCAAACTTTTGTCCTCCTGGCCCCATAAGGATCTACTTGTCAACTGTTAGACCTCATCTTAATGACCTGCAATACGTGAGCCAACAGGAAACTTTTATTTCTGGATGGATCTTCACCGTGTTCGATCTTTTCCCATTTCCCTCCTGGGTCCTCTCTCCCATTTCTCTGTGTCCTCAGACTCCATTCCCAATCCTCTTCCCTTGTCCAGGCGGCTATTCCAGGGGAGGTAGCCAGGCCCGTGGTTTAGATGCCTCTATGCTGACTGCCTCCAAGATCATAGCAGAGATCCGGGCTGCATCTCCTCCTTGACTGTTTTTTTTAACTTTTTCACCTTTTACCTCAATAAAGCAAATTTGTGAAGACAGCCAGATCTGCTTATGAACTTTCTCCTTACATTAAAAAAAATTTTTTTTATTGTGTGTGTATACACATGAGAGAGAGAGGGGGGGGAAAAATGTGTGACAAAGTACAAGTGTGGAAATCAGGCTAATCTGTGGGAATTGGTTCTCTCCTTCCACCACACACTGGGAATTGAACCCACCCCTTTCCTTCCCTCCCCTCCCCTCCTCTCTTCCTCTCCCCTCCTTTCCTGTGACAGGGTTTCACCTTATATCCTAGGCTGGCCTCAAACTCTCAGCCCTCCTGCCTGCTGACTCCTATCACACCTGCCTTGTACAACACTTTGAGATACACACAGCGGGCTGATGAGATGGCTCAGCAGGTAAACACCTGTGGCACAGTCACTCCACAAAGTGGTCCTCTGATCCCCACACTGGAGCTGAGGCATGTGCAAGCCCCAACACATATGTTATACAGACACGTAGAATAATAATAGTAAATCAAACAACAACAAAGAACCCACAGAGTCTTAGGTCTTAAGTGAGGATGAGGGATATGGGGTGAGGAAACTGCTACCTTGTAAGCTAACTTGAAAGTGAAATTAAATTTAAATTAATAACAATAACAACAACAAAAGAGTTCTCATAGTCATTGAAAAGCCAGACCTTATCTTTTCAGTGTCGAACACACAGATTGCAGCCCAGTGCTACATAGAGATCTTTGGCAGCAGTTAACTCTGCAGCTCACACATGACTGAGCCTGTATGATGAGTATTCAGAGCTGGGTAATGCCTGGGGGGCTCTCACCAACCTAAGACAGAGCGCCTGTGTGGCCTGGGCAGGTGTCTCCATGAGAGGTAAGGTGACTTGCTGATGTCCCACGCAACCTAAGTCAGAAGCTCATTTTTTAGTAAAGGGGGGAACCTGTAGGACCCTGGCCCCTGTTTTGGGTAACTGTTGCCTTGCTTGCTGACCTTGACCTTGATATTCTCTCTATGCTAATTCCCTGCCAGGTTCTACCCTCCTGAAAGCTTAAGGGAAGTTCCTTGTCTGTGTATCCTGCATAATAGGCGTTAACAGCTTAGATGCAGGATTGTAAAACACATTGCTAGTGAACTTCTGCCCTCCGGGGTTCTCCCATTGTGCTGTAAGCCTGTATTCAAGACCTCCTCCCTCCTTCAATAAATGGCATCTGGCATTAAAAAAGAAAGAAAGAAAGAAAGAAAAGCCAGACCTTAAAAAAGGCGTGCAGGATCCCTCCTTCCACTCCATACTGAAGTCCTGAAGCAACTACGTAAGTTGCAAACTTTTTGCCCTAAAATGGATTAAAAAAAAAAAATAGACAGAATTGATAAACCATTACTCATCTTGAACTAGAACTAGACTTAATAACTAAACCAGACACGGTCACGGGCTCCTTCAAGTCCTCTGGGCTGCAAAGGTACTGCTTAGGACAGAACCAGGGTCCCTACAGGGGAACACACAACTCCATACAATTCAGAAATGTTTCCAACCACCACTGAAATGTAATGCGAACTGGTAACTAAACTGAATCAAAGTTGTTATTTGTGAGAATAACATCTACAAACTCTACGCTAGCACCAAGAGGAAGGGGAGCTATGAAAACAGGTCCTTCTAGAAGGATCTCCGATTATTTATCCAAGTAGTTTCGTCCCTGTGAAGCTCAGGACCAGGTGGGGACATTGTTTGTTTTGTTTTCAGACAGGGTCTCAAGTAGCCCAGGCTGGCCTTGAACTCTATATAGCTGAAGATGACCTCTACTCTTGAGTGCTGGGATTACAGGTGTGTAGCACCATGCCTAGTCCCTGTGGTGCTGAGGATCAAACTGAAGGCTTTGTACATGTAGGGCAAGCACACGGCCCAGGCTCTTTACTAGATCTCCATACCGTAAAGGGGCCCCAAAATAGCTTGACCACCCAGCAGCCATGACAGGCTTAGGGGCCTGGACACAGCTTCTGTGGCAGGTTTACTGGCAGGCAACACCCAAATCCAGGAAAAACCTTAAGCTGATACCACCCAGGGATCCACCCAGGGATGAGGAAGTACCTGACATCCCAAACATTCCAACCATTAGATAAGGTGGCCAGATGTCCCTGAGTCCAGCATACACCTATTTTTGTTTTACAGATACCCTCACCCCAACCTCTGCTATGATAAGAACTCTGTCCCACCTTAGCTCAGGGCTCACTGCTCTCACCGCTGCGTTGGACAGACAGAGGGACCAAGCTCTAGAGCTTGAAATAAAAGGCTCTTTGCTTTTACACATGGTCTCCATGGTGGTCTTTTGGGGGGTCCCTGCGATCTGGGCATAACACATACGAGGCTTTAGGTTGACATGGACGCTTCACTTTGCCCAGAGCAGTCACTGTGGCATTGAAGATACTTAGTTGCAACCAAGCTCCGCTTGGTGGAACATGCCTGAAGTCCCAGCTGCTCTGCAGGCCAAGGTGGGAGGATCACTTGGCCCCACACAGTGGACAGATTAGCCTGGGTGTCTCATCAAGACACTGAAAAACATTCCAAAACAAAATTTTCAAAGCCCAGAGAGTCTTGTGCAATGAATGGTTGGGATGGTTGTTTTGTTTTGTTTTGTTTTCTGGATTGCCGACATGAGGTTCAAGTACAAAAGATACAGTGACTTCTAAAAGTTTCAGTTCCCTAACATATTTCTTTCCAGAGTTGGGGATGGACCCCAGGTTATCAAGAATGCTAACAAGTGCTCAGTCTTCAAAACCTGACCCCTACTGAAACTTTCATTTACAGACTGTCCAGGATGCCCCAGCTTAGAGCAGAATTTCTAAACTCTTTGCTTAATCATACTGGGAATTTATTCTTACTTGAGAATGTGCACACATTAAAAAAAATGGAGGGGGAGAAGGAGGCGGAAAAGGAAGAGGACATAGTGGAGGAGGAAGAGAAGAGAAGAAGCAGTCGCCATCCTTGTTGGACACAGTTTATGACCGTAATCCCAGAATTTACTTGGGAGGTAGAGGACAGTCACAAGTTTAAGGTCTGCCTAGAATGTTCCAGGCCAGCCTGGGCTACAGGGTAAGATCCTGTCTCAAAAAACCTGAAAGAAGGCAGAAGGTGTAGCCCACGCTTTTAATTCCAGCACCCAGGAGGCAGAGGCAGGCAGATCTCTGTGAATTTGAGGCCAGCCTGGTCTACAGAGTGAGTTTCAGGACAGCCAGGGCTACCCAGAGAAATCCTGTCTTGAAAAAAACCAAAAACCAAAAATAAAATAGATAAATAAATATAATTAAACAAGGGTGTGAAGAAGACACTATCGCTCCCCTTGAGACTACCAGGCACTTGTGTGTGTGTGTGTGTGTGTGTGTGTGTGTGTGTGTGTGTGTGATTAGACATTCTCATTTAGTGAGTGAGACATGTGAGTGATTGACAGGGTTAAAGTTTTAACAAAATAACAGAATTTGAAGCTGGAAGACATTTAGATACCTAATATACTCCTTTTATATCCTGACGATATGTCTCATTGATAGAGCACTGCCTAGCATGTATGAGGGCTCGGCCCAATCCCCAGCATCCCTCTGCCACCAAAGTTGAACTAGGATTTCTAATCCTCTTCCATTCTGTATGTCTTGAGACTGGGTCCTACTGTGTATTCCTCGCTGGCCTGGAACTTGCTGTGGAGACCAGGCTGGCCTCAAACTCAAAGAATGCCACCTGTCTTTGCCTCTCAAGTGCTGGAATTAAAACCATGTGTCGCCAGCCAATTTGGATCTGTTTGTTTTTGAGTAGGAGGTTTCACTTTGTAGCTCAGACTAGTCTTAATGCACCATCCTCCTGCCTCAGCCTCCTGAATGCTGGATTCTTTCTCTCTTCCTTTCCCTCTCTCTCTCTTTCTTTTTTTTTTTTCTGAGACAGGGTTTCTCTGTGTAGTTCTGTCCTGGATCTCCCTCTATAGACCAGGCTGGCCTCACAGAGATCCGCCTGCCCTCTGCCTCCCGAGTGCTGGGATTAAAGGCATGTGCCACCCAGCTTGTTGTTTTTCTAGCTACCTCATGCTCATGGTGTTTGTACCACCTTCCTCAAATCAATGGGATTCTTCAGGGACAGAACTGGACTTTGGAAATCCTTGGTTGTTATATCTTATGACACCACAAGGTGGCGCTTCAGAGCTGTCATCGCTCATCACTTTGTAACCTTGGTTTGGGAATCCGTCCGTGTAAATTAAATGGGGATGATGACAGCAGTATCTGCCTCACAGAATTCTAAAGTGGACACATAAGAGTCTCACTGTGTAGCCCTGGTTATCCTGGAACTCACTCTGTAGACCAGGCTGGTCTCAAACTCTCAGAGATCCACCTGCCTCTGCCTCCCAAGTGCTGGGATTAAAGCTGTGCGACACCACTGCCCAGCTTGTTTCTTTGTTGATTTATTTATTTATTTTTTAAAAAAAATTTTTTCCCCTGAGCTGAGACCTGAACCCAGAGCCTTGCGCTTGCTAGGCAAGCACTCTACCACTAAGCTAAATCCCTAATCCCATCTCTTTATTTTTAAGAGGGGTTAATATTGCATTTTTTTCAGAGCTATTTGAAGCAAAACATTGGGACAGATTCTAGGAACCAAGAATGTGTGGTCCCTTTCTTCCCATTCCAAATGAATTATTTGCCCAGATCCCTTGGTGGGAGAGAGTCTGAGTTTAGCTGGGGGCCCAACACAGGGTCAGTGAGCTGAATCATAATCTGGGCCAGAGAATCAATAAGGATGGAATGCATTGCTGAACCTGAAGCCAAGACCTTGAGGATGTATGAGGAACTAAACCATGGTGTTTACAGTGTTGTGATGTGTTCTGGGCAAGCAAAACAGCCCTGGAAAGGGAGCAGGGCTGAGTATGCAGAGGAGAAAGTTGCCCAGGTACACCCCCTCACAAAGAACCATTCCTACCCCACAGTGTTCTATGTGTCCAGACTTACAGTTTTTCCAAATTTGAGAACCATCTTTTCAGCATTGATGTGGTCCAGGAAGTTAGGGTGATGCTTTCTTCTCCGGTAATCCTCTTCTGTGAAGGGGACCTCAGTGTCGTCCTAAAGGAGACACAAGGTGCAAATCTAGTGCTCCAGAGCCAAAGGATGCTTCCCTGTTCAATAGATGCTCAACACTATCTGGTTCCTGCTGTGGGATGTCTTTCTGCATCCTGTGAATATGTGTTGCTATGATTGGTTAATAAAGAAGCTGCTCTGGCCTATGGTGAGTCAGGTTATAGCCAGGCAGGAAGTCAAGGAAAGAGATGGGGAGGAAAAGGAGAGAGGCAGGGGAGACGCCAGCCTGCTGCCCAAGGAACAACATGCCAGCAAACTGGTAAGCCATGGAACATGTGGCAAAACATGGATTATAGAGTGCTAGCTAGCAAGAGGCCTGTCATAGACCATATAGTTTGTAAATAATATGAAGCCTCTGAGTGATTATTTTATAAGTGGCTGCGGGACCGCAGGGCCGGGTGGGACTGGAGAACCTTCCAACTACAGGTTCCCAAGAATGAAACCCAAATGTCCAGATAGCTTGCACAGAGGACACTGAGGGGCCCCACATAAGAAAGTGATAAAAGTTTTCTGTTTGGGACATACCAAGGACTCTGTAAAACTCATTTAAAAAAAATGTACTCCACAGACACATGCAATTATGATGTGCCAACTGAAACAAAAAATAGCCGTTAAAAAACATAGTGCTGGGCCTCCAGGCCTGTGTGGGGTGGGTCTTGCTCATTTTGTCTGGGTTGTGCTTTGGGATGAGCAGGACAGTCACCTTGATGTGACCTCAAAACAAATGAAAACAAGACCTGTGGTGGGCCCTCTTGATGGTTCAGGTTCAACTGCAGACACCAAAGGAAATCATGGGCATGGCAGTGCGCTCTGGTAACAGATGCGATCTGGCTTTGGGGCATTACCTAGAAATCAGTCTTTCTGTTGGTTACAGCTGCATATTGAATGTTAGCAGGACAGCTAGCTCTAAACCACAAGGCTGTGTATACTAACAAACTGGAGGCCTCTTGTTTGTTTTTTGACGTAGGGCCTCAGGTTGCCCAGGCTGGCTTTGCATTGGATAAGTACCCAAAGGGAGTTTACCCTGAACTTCTGATCCCCCTGTCTCTAGTAAGTGCTAAAGTTAACTTGTAACCCTTGCTTGCCTAAGGACAGATAATTTCCTGGAGTGCTGGGGGCTGTTGTTCATGTACGTTAACAGGTCACATGTGTTCATTTCAATAAACAAAGTTGGTTGCCCCAAGTGCACAGGATGTGCTTGATGACTGTAGGTGGGAGGTACTAGATAGGATGTACAACACGATGTATGCTTGCCCCTGATTGGATGACAATGGGAAGCAAAGACCTCGAAGGGAAGCCTTGTGGGTTGGGCCTTTAAGAGCACCTGACTAAAATAATTCAATACTGTTCTCTGGGAGTCCATGGTATGAACCTGTCCATCTTCCTGGTCAGTATTCAATAAGCTTACCTCAACTGGACAATTGGGGATTTGGTCTTTCTCCTCGAATTTTCAGGTTTAACACCTCCACCTCCTCAGTCCTGGGATTACAGGCATGGACCACCATGATTGTCTTACACTAACACATGCAACAACACCACTTTGAATTTATAGTTACAAACCTGGTTCCTGGAAGCCCTTAAACCTTCTGTGGCTGCAGTAACCAGAGTGTATGAAACCTCTAAACTATGCTGTGTCTGTAAACTAAGAAAGGAACTAATTCAGGACAAGAAATGAATTATTACCAGAGAAGATGGGCAGGCAGCGGTGGTGCATGCCTTCATTCTCAGCACTTGGGAGGCAGACAGATCTCTGTGAGTTCCAGGCTAGCCTGGGCTATATAATAAGTCCTAATCTCAAAATGTGAAGGGAAAAAAAAAACATATATGGTACAGTCGATGGAGGCTGAAATTTACCCAGTGATCAAGGACATTCAGGAATTTAAAAACAAACAAAAACCCACAGCAGGCATAGTGGTGACTGCTTTTAATCCCAGCACTTGAGAGGCAGAGGCAAGTGGATCTTTGAGTCTGAGGCCAGCCTGGGCTACAGAGCGAGTTCCAGGATGGCTACGAATACACAGAGAAACCCTGTCTCTAAAAACCAAAACTAAATATGCCAACAAACATACAAATTTCCACATTCTTTTTTTTTTTTTTTTCTTGGTTTTTCGAGACAGGGTTACTCCGTGTAGCTTTGCACCTTTCCTGGAACTCACTTTGTAAACCAGGCTGGCCTCAAACTCACAGAGATCTGCCTGCCTCTGCCTCCCGAGTGCTCGGATTAAAGGTGTGCACCACCACTGCCCCCAAATTTCCATATTCTAAAAAAACAAATAATAAAAATAGACAATGTAGGAGTTATGTGGCATGTAAACATTGTTTGACTGGAACCTCCAGCTCACTCCTGCAGGGTCTGAGAAGCCCCATCTCTCTCTTTCCAAACCCTGCCCTCTCAGAGACTCTCCAACAAAGAAAAGGTGCCCAAAAGCCCAGTCTGCATTCTCAGCGGCTGCAGCTGCTCCTACCCCGAAGTTGCCAGCAGCCCAAATGCCCACCTAAAGCATTCATGTTTCGACCATGCTTGGGAACAAACCCAGCTTGTAGCAGACACATCATCATCCCTTGCTTACATGCTATATAACCTCTCTGCTTTAGTTTGGGTGTGTGACTTCTCCTGCCTTGATCTCTGGCACTGGAGGACTCACCCGGGAGTTGCTTTGCTCAAATAAACCTGTTCTTTTACTTTTTCAATTCAGCTTGATCTGGTTTACTGTGTCAGGGGAGAAACCTACTATCGTGATACAAAAAACTATTAAATATGAACAGCAAGGTGGTTCCCCCTGCCCCCCCTCCTCGTGTGTGTGTGTGTGTGTGTGTGTGTGTGTGTGTGTGTGTGTGTGTTGGCAGGCATTCAGATTAATGTGTGTGGGTATCTTCTGTTGTCCAGCCATTTAACAGCTGAGCCATCTCCTGAGCCCGCGGATGACATTTTCTATGCCAGTACACCACATCTGCAAATTTGTTCAGTTAAGAAGAGACTCTCACAGAGTTCTCAGCAGAGGGGAGGATATGCTCTCAACTTTAAAATGGACCCTGTGGGGAACTACAGGACGCAGTTAAGGACATAAAGTCATGTCACAATCTATTCGGCTGGCTCTATATGTGGAGTGAATTACAAAATGGAAGAAAAGGGCCAGGTATGGAAATCCCTGTATAGAGAGGCAGAGGCAGGAGGATCAGGAATTCAAAGTCATCCTCGGCTGCAGAATGAGTTTGAGCCACGTGACTGGAGCCAAGGTGGGAACAGGAAGAAGATGAAGGCAGGAGCCAGATGGTCAGGGCTGTGGGCCATGTTGAGGAATGTAGATGATCCTGACAGTTATATGTCATTGAGAAGGGTGGCGCTGTGTGTCTCTGTGTGTACACATCCTCAATGTGTGTAAGTACTCACATGTGAGTGTGGACACACAGGTGCCATGGCCTGCCTATGCTGGTTAAAACTCCACCCTGGCTGGGCATTTTTTTTGGAGCTGAGGATCGAACCCAGGGCCTTGTGTTTGTTAGGCAAGCACTCTACCACTGAGCTAAATCCCCAACCCGGGCTTTGCATTTTAAAACAGTAGATATCTAAAAACACAAAAAATTGCCGGGCGGTGGTAGCTCACTCCTGAAATCCCAGCACTCGGGAGGCAGAGGCAGGCGGATCTCTCTGAGTTTGAGGCCAGCCTGGGCCACAGAGTGAGTTCCAGGAAAGGCACAAAACTACACAGAGAAACCCAGTCTTGAAAAACAAAACAAAACAAAAAACAAAAAAACTCCACCCTGGGTGTCTGTTTTCACCTTCCACCTGGTTTGAGAAAGGGCCTCTTTGTTTTTGTTTTGTTAACGAGCATCCAAGCTAGTGGGCCCTCAAGCGTGTGGCTTTAATAGGGTTCTGAAGATTCAAACTCAGGCACCAGTGCAAGCACCTTTGCTCACTGAACCAGGTCTCTCTCTCTCTCTCTGTTTTTTATTTTTTTCTGTGTAGCTTTGCTCCTTTTCTGGAACTCACTTGGTAGCCCAGGCAGGCCTCGAACTCACAGAGATCCACCTGGCTCTGCCTCCTGAGTGCTGGGATTAAAGGTGTGAGCCACCACCGCCCAGCTCAGGACTGACACCCCCCCCCCCTCCGCAGGCCAGCAGCAAGGTCTGAATTACATCTTTTTTTTTTTTTTTTTTTTTTAAACTGAGGACCGAACCCAGGGCCTTGTGCTTGCTAGGCAAGCGCTCTACCACTGAGCTAAATCCCCAGTCCCTGATTTGCATTTTAACAAGGCTGCCCTGGGCCGCCAATTGGAAGGAACTCACAATGTGATGAATAGAATCTACCACTAGGTGGAGATAAACCCTTGTTTCCTCTCTTAAGGATTAATCTAATGGGGCAAGGTCGGGGCAAGGTCAAGGACTTGGCTAGCGGACACCCCAAGGAGCGGGGCTTTTCTTTTCAGAGTCCTCACTCTCTAGAGCAGTCCCCACGAGTCCAGGCCACCCTGAGGTTTGGCTGGGTATGCCTGCTAATTCTTCTTCTTCTTTGAGATGCAAGCCAGAACCTAGGGATGCTTTCTTAGCTCCCTAATCAACACGTAGGCTTCCATATTGATCTCCCAAGCCCTCCTCCTCACTAGGTGCCCGCCACCAGGCGGCTGCCCTCCATGCTGCCTCATCTCAAGCAGCCTGGCTTTGCTCCTTTTCTTCACCATTTCCCTCCTCCATTCCGGACAGCTGTGAGGCTTACAGTGTGCCTGCCCTGGGGTGCAGGAATGGGTTCATTTTCTCTGCTATTCACGGCATTAAAGGGAAGGAAAGACTTGTTGCTGGAAATCTTGGAGAGTCCCAACAGAGCCATCAAATGATACCTGGAAGACGGGGTTCCCTGTTGAGGTTTATTACTGAAAGAGTTTCTGAGAGGACACAAACCGAAGCGTTGAAGACAGTGTATTAGCTGAAAAGGAAAACCCCAACCCTGAAATATGCAGCCCTGACCATCTACTCTTGTTACGATATGACTGACCTTTTTTTCTTTTTGCATCTATAACCTGCTTATGCAGACATTCAAAGACTATGTTGAGGTCGCCTTGACTACCTGATCTTGGCAGAGCAGAACAACCTTGGCGGGGAGGAGGGAGGGGAGGTGGGGGTGGGGGGGGGGGGGGGAGTGTCTTGACCTCCATAACATCATCATCTCTTCAGATTGAGCTGGGACTATTCACCCTGACTGTTGTACCTTGAAGAGTTGCAAGTGTGATTGTCTCCACACAGCACAAAGGCTCCGGAACAGCAGCAAATGACCACCGAGAAGCAGCAGTGTTGGAAGAAGGCACGGGTTTGGTCATGATGGACATGTGTGTCACCATAATTGGCTCGCTGAGCTGGGCTCTGGGGGGGGGTGTCTTACTCACACCCATGTCATACAGACACTTGGGGAGCACTGTGCTGTGACTTCAGGAGGGCTACAGTGTCATCAGGCCATAAGAACTTTAGCTCCATTGTAACTGTGACGGCCCATCTACATTGTCAGTTTGACCATATTTGGAAACATCTGGGAGAGCCAGGGCGTACCTAGGAGAGTATTTCCAGAGAACTACCTGAGGAGAAAAGAGCCCCCAGAATGGGCTCCCTGACTGGATGGAAAAGAGAGAAACACGAGCTGAGCACCAGCATTCAGCTCTCTCTGCTTCCTGATGGCAGACACAATGGGACCAGCCACCTCTCACTCTGCCACACCTTCTATTCCATGATGGTTCATACCCCTTCAGTGAGGCAAGATAAATCGACTCCTGCCAGACACGGTGGCGCACACCCTGAATCTCAGCACTAGGGAAGCAGAGGCAGACCCCTGTAAGTTTAAGGCCAGACCGGTCTGCACAGCAGTTCCCGGCCAGCCAGGGTAGATATGAGACCCTGTCTCAAAAAACAAACAGCCAGGCAGTGGTGGAGCACCCCTTTAGTCCCATCACTCGGGAGGCAGAGGCAGACAGATTTCTGTGAGTTTGAGGCCAGCCTGGTCTACAAAGCAAGTTCCAGGGCTGTTACACAAAGAAACTCTGTCTTGAAAAATACCAAAACAAACCTTCCTCTACCTGCTTCGGTTAGATATTTTGTCAGAGCAATGAGGGAAGTAACCAATGTAATACCCTTCTTGGACCCTTATCATAGGTATGGTCAGGCCTGGACCAAAGCATTGCCATGTAGCAGCATTGCCCACCAGACAGCATTTTAAAGTTCTTGGTGGTGGTAGCTGGGTGGCAGAGTGCTTGTCAAGCATACACAAAGCCCTGGGTTTGAGTCATAGTACCACATAAAAACTGAGTATGGCCATGAATGCTATCATCCCAGCTCTCTGGATACAGAGGTAGAAGGATCTGAAATTAATGCCATCCTTGGGTATACCGTGAGTTTGAGGCCAGCCTGGACTATACCAGGTGCTGTCTCAGAAGATGAAACAACACATACAAAATCACCCAGCCTTGGTGGTGTGTAAAATAATACACTCCCCTCTATGAGAATGTAGTTGATGAACACTGGGATGCTTGAGATGGGGTGGGGTTCGGGAGTGTAGGGATACACAGCTCACTGTGAGGAAAGGCTAGCAGTCCACTCACAGGGTCCAGAGGTTTGGATCTCGCCCATGTCATCACCGTCGACAGCAAAATGAATATCTTTCGCTTTTCAAAATGAGCGACTTCTTCATTCAGTGCTGTGGGGCCAAAACAGAGAGCGTTCATTTGAATCCATGTAAGAGCTTTTTTGCTGTTTTTGTTTTTGTTTTTCAAGACAGGGTTTCTCTGTGTGGTTTTGGTGCCTGTCCTCGATCTCGCTCTGTAGACCAGGCTGGCTTCAAATTCACAGGGATCCGCCTGGCTCTGCCTCCCGAGTGCTGGGTGGCGTGTGCCACCACCACCCGGCTTGTTTTCTTTCTTTCTTTTTTTTTTTTTTTTTTTTTTTTTTTTTGCCAGAGCTGAGGACCAAAATCAGGGCCTTGCACTTGCTAGGCAAGCGCTCTACCACTGAGCTAAATCCCCAACTCCTTGTTTTGTTTTGAACATTTTAATTCTATTTTTAATATGTGTGTCTCGGGTGTGGGTATATCCCTGTGATGGAAGGTGCCAGCAGACCTCAGAGGCATCCAGCTCTCCCTGGAGCTGGATTTAAAGAAGGTTGTGAGCTGCCCAAAACAAGTGTGGGGACTTGTGCAAAAGGCCGCCATTGGAAGGTAAAGGCCTTCTTGGGGTTTCACAGAAGGCATTTCTTCCTAGATTAGGCTTCAGGTGTGGAGGTCATTTAGGATGTATCTTCCCTTCACACTGCAGCCATCTTGGGGGATGAGGTGGGGGCTCTGCCTTGGGGGCCCGAGGCCTGTGGTAGAGAACATAGGTAAGATGGACATGCAGTTTATGAACCAAGTGTGATGAGTGTGTAGAACAGACATGCACAAAAGGCAGCGAGTGTCTCACTAACAGAGGGTTTTGCCACAGGCTATGCTGAGCCTCCCAGAGTCCGGGCTTCTGGTTGCCCTGAAATAGTCTTGCTGTTGAATGATTTTGTTGAGGTACAGTGTGAGGACAGAGGGTCCTATGAGCATCAGGCACATTTCCAGTCCTGTTCGGTGACTCCTTACATAATAGCACACTGAGGTGCTGGTGTCCTCGCTGGGAAAATGCTGGGACTCACCCTAAGATGGGAAAGCAAGTTGGAACTCAGCCTGAGGACACCCTGCGGTGCTTTCCTGCTAATCCCAGCTTTCAAATTCTAGCAAGGGCATTGTCTCTCCATTTAATTTCGCTCTTTCAACTTTTCCTCTCTGCTGTGGCCCGTTTTGTGACTCTGTGTCACATTTCTAGTGCTCTAATTGGGTCACCTTTTTAAAAATGTGTGACACTTAGAATAGGTTGGACATGTTCTGCCTGTTCCCCTGACAGAAGCACTCCTTGCCACGAAAGGTGAAGTAGAAGAATTCTAAACAATTTCAAAATAATAAAGTGTCAGTTAAGAGTAGTGCTTGAAGAAAAAGAGAAAAAAAAGAGAAAAGAAAAAAACAGAGAAGAAAAAAAGAAGTGCTTGTTGTGGAGGATCCCTCCCCCCCCCCCCTCTAAGCTGAGAGATCGAACCCTGGGCCTTGCCCTTGCTAGGCAAGTGCTCTGCCACTGAGCTAACTCCCCGCCTTCTTTTTCTTCTCCCTGTCCTCTAGTCTGGTTTCCAACTAGCTATGTAGCAAAGGATGACCTTGAACTGCTCATTTGGTCTCTATCTCCAAAGTGCTAGGGTTATGGGTGTGACCATCACACCTGGTTTTGTTATGCCCAGATCGCAGGGATCCCCAAAAGGCCACCATGGAGACTGAATCCTGCCTGTAAAGCAAAGAGCCTTTATTTCAAGCTCGAAGTTTGGATTCTCTGTCTGACGCAGCCATGAGAGCAGAGAGCTCTGAGCCCAGGCAGGATAGGGTTTTTTTTTAAGATTTATTTATTTATTATGTATACAATGTTCTGCCTGTGTGTACACCTGCAGGCCAGAAGAGGGCACCAGATCTCATTATTGATAGTTGTGAGCCACCATGTGGTTGCTGGGATTTGAACTCAGGACCTCAGGAAGAACAGCCAGTGCTCTTAACCTTTGAGCCATCTCTCCAGCCCCAGGATAGGGTTTTTAATCATAGTAGAGGTTGGGGTGAGGGGTTTTCTGGGGTTCAGGGCCCTGATTGGCTGACATTTATGTAGGCATACCTGTAAAAGGGAAGTAGGTGTGTGCTAGGCTCAGGGACATCTGGTGATCTTCTCTTATCTAAGGGTTGGAACATTTTGGAATGACTGGTACTTCCCCTTAGATGCTGGCCCATCCCTGTGTGGATCCCTGGGCAGTGTTGGCTTATGGCTTTTCCTGGATCCAGGTGTTGCCTGCCAGTAAGTCTGTCACAGAAGCTGTGTCTGGGCTTCTAAGCCTGTCACGGCAGTTGTGTGGTCAAGCTGTTTTGGGCCCCTACAGTTTATGCAGTGCTGGGGATTGAACCTGTTAGGCAGGCACTCATTTGGGTAACATCTCCAGCCCTGTAGTCTGTCTTTCTTTTCTGTCCTTGTCTTACCTTCCTTTCTTTTTTGCTATTTTGGACAGTTTTTTTTTTTTTTTTTGTGTGTGTGTGTGTGTGTGTGTGTGTGTGTGTGTGTGTGTGTGTGTGTGTAGGCAGCTTGGTTTCAGAATCTCAATTTGTTGTGGAATAGTAGTACACCATGTGAAGATGTATTGCTGTGATTGCTGTTATAAAGAGCTGCATGGCCAATAGCTGGGGAGGGGGGGATAGGCAGGATTTCCAAGGAGACGAAAGAAGAGGAATCTAAGCATGAGAATTACACCAAGAGATGCCTACCAGACAAGGAGGGAGTCAGACACACAGAATGAAAGAAAGGTTAAAAAGCCATATGGCAAAATGTAGATCAAAAGAAGCAGGTTAATTTAAGTTATAAGAGCTGGGACAAGCCAAAGTTAAGGCAGAGCCTTCAGAATTCATAAGTCTTCATGTTGTTATTTGTGAGCTGGTGGCCCAAAGAAAAATCCTACTGCATCAATCCTCCTACCTCAGTGTCCTGAATACCATGTCTGGTATTAAGAATATATATTCCGCCGGGCGGTGGTGGTGCATGCCTTTAATCCCAGCACTCGGGAGGCAGAGCCAGGCGGATCTCTGTGAGTTCGAGGCCAGCCTGGGTTACCAAGTGAGTTCCAGGAAAGGTGCAAAGCTACACAGGGAAACCATGTCTCAAAAACAAAAACAAAAACAAAAACAAAAAAACAAAACAAACAAACAAACAAAAAAAAGAATATATATTTACAGGCTCAGTGGTTGGCTAAGAACATATGCTATTCTTGGAGAAGACCTAAATTGAGTTCCCATTGTGCCCACATCAGTGGCTCTCAGCTTCCTGTAACTCCAGTTCCAGGAGAAATGATGCCTTCTTCTGGCCTCCGTGGGTACACATACATCATGCATACTAAAAATCTTTTTTTTCCCCTCTTTGGCTTTTTGAGACAGGGTTTTGTGGTGATATTTTATTTGTACTGAAATATGATTTTATTTGTATATTAATAAAGTTGCCTTGGGGTTAGAGCAAGCTATAGCAGAAGCTGGGCTGTGGTGGTGCACGCCTTTAATCTCAGCACTTGGTAGGCAGAGCTAGGCGGATCTCTGTGTGTTCAAGGACATAGCCAGCATGGCGACACATGCCTTTAATCTCAATACCAACCATAGAAGACCTGGAGGTCTGTACAGACAGGCAGTGATGAAGAGGTCATGTGGTTGGGTTTATAACCAATGAGAAGGCAGAACAGAAAGTCTATAAAAAAGAGGAAAAACACAGGAAGTAGCTCTCTTGTGGAAAGGAAAGATAGCAGCAGTGAGGGGTAAGATTTTCAGCTCTCAGCTATTGCTCTGACCTCGTGGTTTTTAACTCTGCAATTGGCTCTGTGTTTCTTATTTAACAAGACGGTTACATCTACATTTGGCACCCAACGTGGCAAGAATTCATTAAAAAACCGCTTGGCTTGGCAGTGGGTCCGGCTTCCTGCCTGGGTGGGCTCCCTAGCTCGGGCCTAGCTCGGGCCTAGCTCGACTTAGGACTCAGGGCCAATCGACCTTAGCTACAAGCGGTTACCGCCGCAGCTGGAGTTACTTGCTTAAAAAGCTGGTGCTATGAACAAGTCAGGCCTGCGGAGCTACCGCTAATTGCAATAGCTACGTGCAACTGCACATGAGCTGCTTTTGGCTGAAACGCCAGCGTGTGTGGTCGGTCAGAGCTTAAGGAAGCCAGAGCCCAGGCTCTACTCAGCTCAGACGGGAACATTGAAGCGGTTGGATTCAAGCTTTTAGCCAGAATGTGGCTACGCTTTCTTGTTTTCTTGCTCTCTTTCTCTCTCTGGATTCCCACCTCGGACGCTAGGTAGCTGTTTTGAAATTCCCTCAGATTTCTACTGTTCTATGCAGAATTGGTAGGTCAATTACATCACATATTTTAAAGGAAACTATTTAAAAGAGATTTTTTTTTCCACATTAAAAAAATGGGTTTTATGTGTACATTGGAAGAAAATTGGGCTTTGTTTGAAATTTTAGGCAGTCTGACAATGGAACAACTATATGAGAAGATTAATGTTGATCGAATTATGTACATTATTATTTTTCGTATCCTTATTTTACAATTTAAAAAGATAGTCAATTTAAGTGCCAGGATAAAAATTTTAGAAAAACCTGTTAAACCTGTTAAAATGAATTATAGAGAAATTCAGATTCAGACAGAAGAAATTAACAGTAAAGTTGTTTCACGATTGGATAATAAGGTTATAGAAAGAAAGCCTGTTTTCACACAATCACCCTTAATTTATCTGGTAACCATACAACAGCTACCTGGTCAAGTGAATACACAAAATATTTGGACTCCAGTTGAAATGTTAGACTTACAAAGGTTTAAGGAGGCAATAGTATCTTATGGCATGCATTCCCCATATGTAAAGCAAATTTTAAACTCCTGGTCAACTTATAATAGGATTATACCACAGGACTGGCGAGAGCTGCCACATGCTGTTCTGGAACCCGGACAACAGCTCCAGTGGCAAATGTGGTTCAAAAAGGAAGCTAAAAACATAGCAAAACAATGTAGGGATAAAGGTATACAAGTCTTCCAGGATCAGCTTGTTGGAGAAGGCCAATATGCTGCAGCACAAGCACAATGTTTATATGATATCCAAACCCTAATTCTATGTCGAATGGCAGCCTTGAATGCATGGGACAGATTTGAGGAACCATTGGATAATAGAAAAAACTATTGAATTAAATCAGCCTATTATACTTCATGGATGTGCTGACCTCAGAATGGAAACCAGAATATGTGTTACGTCAGGGACAAGGTTTTGCTTTTGTTTCTGCAGAAGATAAGCTGTGGGTACCATCAAAATTGATAAAGGTTTGATTTGAACAAGAGAGACCTCTTAATTAGAGGAGGTGATAGTTCATCAACCAACATGACTATCCAGTTTAAACTAACTTATACCATTAATATGTGCCTTTTCATTTAATCAGATATAACTTGCCAAAAGGAAACCTCCTCAAAATTAGTCTTGGGGAAGGGTTTTTGTTTTTGTTTTTTAGGAGAATGAAGGCTAAGGAATCTGAAGAACACTGGACAAATGAGACAACTGAAGAAAAAGGACAAATCATCTGTCCCAGGAAAAAGAGTAAAATGGCCTATTGGTATATCACCTTCAAAATTTCGTAAGTCTTCCTAAATGTTTGTTTCTGCTCTTCTCAAAAAAAAAAAAAAAAAAAAAAAAAAGTAAGAAAGAAAGTTAACACTATTGGTCTTCTTGTAGTCCCAGTTCAATTAAAATTTAAAGCTGACTTTGGAGTTGGAGAATGGCTCTCTCCTTCTTTAAACTCAAGCATGTTATTAAAAGGAAAATGCAAACTCCCTGTATCATACCAGAAGAAAGATCCATTTCCTGACATGGGACAGGAGAAAAACCAAATTAATTTAGGGACTATTCTATCTATTACTAATCTCAATTCTTTGATTCTATTCTGATTCTTTAAACTTTTCTTAAAGTATGAATTTTATATCAAAATTTACAAGATTAATATATATATATATTAAACTTCATTAAGATAATAATGGTCATATAGAGTACTAGTTAATTCTAGAGAAAAGGCTTCGATTAGCTGCCTATACATGTCTTTGTGTTTGTGTCTCTTCAGTTTTCTGCACGAAATCACCGCCAGGCTTAAAATCAACTGAAATCTTCAGGAAGAAGACGGGGCTCCACAACGACAATTCCATGTGGAAAATAATATCACTAAGCTGACAAACATCATCTACAGATCAGCTTTGGACTACAAAGTGCTTAGAGCAATTTTGAGAGGGGTAGCTGAGATGATCCAGTTTCAAACACTACTTGAATAAGAACTTGAGATTAAACCCTAAACTTTGGCATAATGCTCAAACTGGACAACAAAGGATATAGTACCTTTCCTAGAATTTGACAATTAACCCAAAATTTTTCTTTTCAGAATAAAGATACCTTCACCCATACCCAGCAGGAAGCAATTTTAAGAATACGACGCCCACATTCACAAAGAGGTGGTGTGGGGTGGGTGGTTTTTGGGTCTTTTAATGGGTTTTGGGTCTGGGATAGTTTTCATTGTTTAAGAGGGTTGGTTACAAGTTGTTGTTAAAGGTTAGGAAAAGGGCTAAGCAAAGGAGATTAGTTTAAGGTTCTTGTTTAAAAAAAAAAGAAAGAAAGAAAAAGACAATTACTAGTTTTAAATACTTTACATTGAATAGCATTGTTTTATATTGTATACAAATTATATATATTGAGATTGAGATTGGTCGAATAGGCTATACATATATTTCTAATCTTGCTCAAGAAATTGTACTTAATACCATTCATTTAACAATGCTGATCCTTGAATGTTATTATTATCAACTATTAGGATATATAGAAATGAAAGTTAGTAGTTACAATTGAACTTGTAGTCATATTAGGTGTGTTTTCAAGATTGAACAGATATATTTTAGATAGACAGGTCTGCTATGGATATCGCTCTATATAAATAAAATGCTTTTTGGCCAGTGGCCAGGCAGGAAGTATAGGTGGGACAAGAGAAGAGAATTCTGGGAGGTGGGAGACTGGGGCAGAGACACCACCAGCTGCCGCCATGACAAGAAAGAGATAAGGTATTGGTAAGCCACGAGCCATGTGGCAAAGTATAGATTAATAGAAATGAGGTAAATATAAGAGTAAGAGCTAGACAATGGTAGGTCTGAGCTAATGGCCAAGCAGTTTAAATAATATAAATGTCTGTGTGTTTATTTTACTAATGGGTTGTTGGACTAACAGGGCTTGGTGGCACCTGGAGAGAAGCTCTCCAACTACACAGGTCATCTTCAAACCCTTCAGAGATCTACAGAATATGGCATTTAAAATGTTTTAATAACTTAGGAATTTTCTTTTTTGTTATGACTATGAGACATGTTGGCTCCTGGCAGTACCAATCTACTTCAGAGAAAATATGGGCATTTAAGAAACTGCATATGGAGTTAACTTTCATTGTGTTAGCCACTGGACAACAAAGTATCCTTGAATCAACTGCTGACAAACAGGACAGACAGGACATGAAACAAAGGACTACTGATTCTTGCCAAAACAAGTGTGGTTGTGGCTTTAGCAAAAGGCATCTTCTGAAGCCAGGACAATATGGCACCATCCCTGAAGTGAGTGACCTTTGCAATCTGTAAAAGGTACTGTGCCCTTTTCTTCGAAGGCAGCTGAACACCAAATGGGCTGATGGCTTCTGCTGTGCAATGGAACAGCAGATGAAACAGTTATTCTTGAAGAGTAACTAAGCTCACACCTCTCACTAGTAGACTGGCGTTTAATAGAGGGATGTGGAGAAGAACAGGATGCCGAGATGAAGCCACATATACACAGCCAAGAAGAATGGACAACTGAATTTAAAAAAAATCAACAATTTCCAGAATTTAAAATCCTGAATCATGACATGACACTAATGTAATTCAGGTGTTTCTGGTACATGGACTGCTTTCACCAAATGTGAGGTCAAACTGTTGACCTTGTATACATCCTAGTTCACAAATGAGTCTGTCAGATACACTAAGCCTATAGGCTGAAGATGATGCCCCAACACTGCAGAAAAACCTCAGGTGACTGTCCAGGCAGCTGGCTGTTTCTGTCAACTCACAATTTTTTTTGGAAGCTGCTTGCATGCACTTCCTGTTTTTGTTTTTTATTAGGTAATATTATTCCTTCTTGGGTCTCTGAGGGAGTTGAAGATCAGTTTTCCTTGTTAAGAATGTCAGAAAAGAAACTCACTAGAGGTGTAAGTGTATAAATTTGAAAGACGTTATAAGACAGTTCTGGGGTTGGGGATTTAGCTCAGTGGTAGAGCGCTTGCCTAGCAAGCACAAGGCCCTGGGTTCGATACTCAGCTCAAAAAAAAAAAAGTCAGTTCTGTTAGTAATATAAGTTAGGATAGAAAGTGAATCAGGTACATTTTGGACTTACCAAAATAGGATAGATAATGGAATTATTTTCTCTGAATTTGTCCAATATGAATGGACAAGACATTTTTTAGGTATTTATTGCTTGTATTTATGGTATATAGTTATTGTACTTTTATATATAATTTTTCTTATATTAGTTATAACTTTTTTCCTTTTTTCTTTTAATAAAAATAGAAAAGGGGAAATGTGGTGATATTTTATTTGTACTGAAATGTGATTTTATTTGTATATTAATAAAGTTGCCTTGGGGTCAGAGCAAGCCATAGCAGAAGTTGCGCAGTGGTGGTGCATGCCTTTAATCCCAGCACTTGGTAGGTAGAGCTAGGTAGATCTCTGTGTGTTCAAGGACACCACCAGCATGGAGACACACACCTTTAATCTCAATACCAACCATAAAGACCTGGAGGTCTTTTTTTTTTTTTTTTTCCTTTTTCCACTGAGGATCGAACCCAGGGCCTTGTGCTTGCTAGGCAAGCACTCTATCACTGAGCTAAATCTCCAACCCGACCTGGAGGTCTTTACAGACAGGCAGTGATGAGGAGGTCATGTGGTTGGATTTATAACCAATGAGAAGGCAGAACAAAAAGTCTATAAAAAAGAGAAAAACACAGGAAGTAGCTCTCTTGTGGAGAGGAAAGACAGAGCAGCAGTGAAGGGTAAGGTTTTCAGCTCTTAGCTATTGCTCTGACCTCTTGGCTATTAACTCTGCAATTGGCTCTGTGTTTCTTACTTAACAAGATGGTTACATCTACAGGGTTTGTCTGTAGCTTTAGAGCCTGTCCTAGACTAGCTCTGTAGACCAGGCTGGTCTCCAACTCACAGAGATCCACCTGCCTCTGCCTCCTAAGTGCTGTGATTACAGGCATGCGACACCACCGCCTGCGTAAAAATTTTTTTTTTTTTCAAAGAATACACATTCATTTTAAGACAAAACAAAATTGGAAAATGTGTACGGGGTAAAAGTCCCTGACTGCTCTTTCTAGACTCACCCCCCACACACATACCACTATGACTGGGCCAGTGCAGTCAGAGTGGCTCTGACTACATTTTCTTTCATAGAAACACTCCACAAGCCATAGAATTCAGTTATACCATTTCTTCCAAGTAGAGAAGTGAAGTTTTCTTTCTTTTTTTTTTTTTCCCAGAGCTGAGAACCAAACCCAGGGCCTTGCGCTTGCTAGGCAAGCAGTCTACCACTGAGCTAAATCCCCAACCCTGAAGTTTTCTTAAAGAAATGAGAGCTGGATGGTAGTGGCGCACGCCTCTAATCCCAGCACTCGGGAGGCAGAGGCAGGAGGCCAGCCTGGTCTACAGAGCTAGTCCAGGACAGGCTCCAAAGCTGCAGATAAACCCTGTCTGGAAAAACCAAAAAAAAAAAAAAAAAAAAAAAAAAAGAAAGAAAGAAAGAGGCAAGATATGCTCTCCACTCTCTGATGGTGCTATCTGTCACAGCTAAAAGAATGTATGTTAACTGTCTAAAATCTGCAGCCAAGGGCTATCGGATGAGGCATGTCAGCATAGGAAATAGCTGAGTACCAGAGGTCACCTCTAGGCCTGAGCCCCTAACCTGCACATCCTACCCACACTCACCCAGACAATGCATCTAGCAACCTGGTAGCATCTTAGAACTCGTGCCTGCACTGGGCTGCACGTGCACATGCTTTAAACAATGAGCACAAGTTACTCCTCTTAGTGACCCTCAGATGAGGCCGCACTTCTCTTTAAACATATCCCAGACCATATCCTGAAATCAAGAAAATGAATGGGCAGATCTAGGCTGAATTCACTCGAACACCCTTCAGACTTCAGGTACTTCTCAGACTAGTTCTTCCCAGGCTCTCAAAGTAGCTTCGCATAAACAGCGTCCCCTTACGATTACAAAGGGTAAACCGGGAGGCGGGACTGTAGCATTCTCAATTTCTAGCAGCTCCTAGCTCACTGACCCGAGACTGCCCATACAGCTTCCTCCACTTGCTGCGCACTTTCAGTGATGTTGTAGATGACAACGTCACACTCCAGCAGCCGCGTGAGGAGGTCTTCTCGGGAGATTCCCTGAAAAGAAAAGCAACAGTCGTTTTGCGTCAATCGGTCGACAAGGGAACAGACAGGCTCCGAATTAGATCTGCCCACCCGACCCCCACCCCAGGAGAGGCAGGGTGTTTGCATAAGCATTTCTATTAAAATGAAATCTCCAGGTTGGGGATTTAGCTCAGTGGTAGAGCTCTTGACTGGCAAGCACAAGGCCCTGGGTTCGATCCTTAGCTAAAAAACAGAAAAAAAAGAAAAAAAAAAGAAAATAGTTAAATAGTTGGGTGGTGGTGGCACACACTTTTAATCCCAGCACTCGGGAGGTAGAGGCAGGCAGGTCTTTGTGAGTTTGAGGCCAGCCTGGGCTACCAAGTGAGTTCCAGGAAAGGAGCAAAGCTACACAGAGAAACCCTGTCTCAAAAAAAAACAAAAAAAACAAAAAAAAACAAAAACAAAAAAACCCCACCACCACCACCACCAACAACAAAAAAAAGAAAATGAAATCTCGGCTCTCTTTTGCATGTAATTCACAAGCAACAAAGATATCATCGAAAACAGCCTGGAATGGGAAGTTTTAAAAACTGCAAAATGTGTGCAAAAAACCCATCTGCCTCACAAGTGTGAGGACCTGAGTTCAGTCCTCAGAACTTACATAAAAGCAAGCCGGGTGGTGGTGGCGCACGACTGTAATCCCAGCACTCGGGAGGCAGAGGCAGGTGAATCTCTGTGAGTTCGAAGCCAGCCTGGTCTACAAAGCGAGTTCCAGGACAGGCTCCAAAGCTACACAGAGAAACCCTGTCTCAAAAAACAAACAAAACAAAACAAAACAATGCAGGGCTGGCTATGACGGCTCCCACTTGTAAAACTGGGGAGGTAAAGGTGGGAGGATTCTTGGGGCTCCTTCACCATCCAGCTTAGCCTACGGGGTGAGCAACAGGCCAAGGAGAGGCTGTCTCAGAGGAGGAAGACACCAACGCTGTCTTCCAGTTTCCACCCAGGCATGCTCGTGTACTATACTCCGGCCCCTTTCAGGTCCTTTTGCATTCATCTACTCTAATTTGCTTGGGCGACTAGAACAAAGCGCAAGACACTGAGTGTCTTAACTCACTGAAATGCACCACTACTCTCTTAGGGTCACCATTGCTGTGATGAAACACCATGACCAAAGTGACTTGGGGAGGAAAGGGTTTATTTTACTCAGTTCCATATAACAGGTCATTATCAAAAGCAGTGAGGACAGGAACTCAAGCAGGGCAGGAACTTGGAGGCAGGAGCTGATGCAGAGGCCATGGAGGGCTGCTGCTTACTGGCTTGCTCTCCATGGCTTACTCAGCCTGCTTTCTTATAGAACCCAGGACCACCTGCCCAGGGGTGGCACCACCCACAATGTGCTGGGCCCTCCCCCATCAATCACTAGTTAAGAAAATGCCCTACAGGCTTGTGTACAGCCCGATCTTATGGGGACATTTTCTTTCTTTTTTAAAAAATATTTATTTATTTATTATGTATATAGTGTTCTGTTGGCATGTTTGCCTGCAGGCCAGAAGAGGGCACCAGATCTTATTACAGATGGCTGTGAGCCACCATGCATTTGCTGGGAATTGAACTCAGGACCTCTGGAAGAGCAGCCAGTGCCCTTAACCGCTGAGCCATCTCTCCAGCTCCCGGGGACATTTTCTTAATTAAGGCTCCCTCCTCTCAGATGACTTTAGCTTGTGTCAAGTTAACATAAAACCATCTAGCACAACCACCATCTAGAGCAGTGGTTCTCAACCTGTGAGTCAAGACCCCTTTGGGGGTCGAATGGCCCTTTCACAGGGGTTGCCTAAGATCATCAGAAAACACAGATATTTACATTATGATTCCTAACAGTAGCAAAATTACAGTTATGAAGTAGCAACGAAAATCATTTTATGGTTGGGGGTCACTACAGCATGAGGGACTGTATTAAAGGGTCGCTGCATCAGGAAGGTTGAGAACCGCTGCTCTAGAGGCTCAGTTCCAGGGCCAAGGTGTCCCAAGCAAGTTGGCTCCCGACAGGTGGAGGGGAGAATCCACTTTCCCTCTCCTTTAGCGGCCATCGAGCGATGGCAATGGCCGCTAATGTGTAGCTTCCTAGACACATGGCTCCCATTTCTGTCTTGATGTTCTCACTGTTTGGTCCTACTGTGTGTTCTCTCCTTGCACAGTCGGCCCAGAAAAAGACCCTTTAAGAGGCCGATATCATAGGTTGAATTGTTGCCTCTCCCTGAAAGGATATTGCCTTTGTCAGTGCTGTAGCACTGTGAAGAGACACCATGGCCAAGACAATTCATACAAGAAAGCATTTAATTGGGGGCTTGTTTACAGTTTCAGAGAGCTGGAGTCCTTACCCATCAGGGTGGGCAGTATTGGCAACAGGCAGGCACCCATGGTGCTGGAGCAATAGCTGAGAGCCTACGTCTGATCCACAGGCAGGAGGCAGAGAGAAAGAGACTGGACCTGGAATAGGCTTTTGAAGCCTCCAATCCCACTCCTAGTGACCAACAAGGCCACACCTGTAGCTGGAGAGCTTCTCTTTGGGTCCCACCAAGCCCCTGCAGTCCCACAGCCCACTTATAAAATAAACACACAGATGCTTATATTATTTAAACTGTTTGGCCTAATGGCTCAGGCTTCTAGCTAGCTGTTTTTATTTATTTAATTTATTTTTTTGTATGTGGAGCTGAGGATCGAATCCAGGGCTTTGCGCTTGCTAGGCAAGCGCTCTACCACTGAGCTAAATCCCCAACCCCGCTAGCTGTTTTTATATCTTAAATTAACCCATATCTATTCGTCTATAAGTTGCCATGTGGCTCGTGGATTACCGGTACGTTACATCTCACTTGTCATGGTGGAAGGTGGCAGCGTCTCTCTGCCTCAGCCTTTTATTTCCCAGACCTCTCCTCTCTCTTTGTCCCGTCTATACTTTTTGGTCTGGCTGCTGGCCAATCAGTGTTTTATTTATCAATCAATCATCCACAGCACGCACCTCCTAATCCTTCCCAAACAGTTCCACCAACTGGGAACCAACCATTCAAATATATGACCTATGGGAGCCATTCTCATTCCAACCACCACAGATGTATTGACATCCTAACTTCTAGTACTTCAATCTGCCACCTTATCTGAAGACAGGGTCTCTGTTATGGTTGAAATTTGGGATGGCTCCATTGGCTCACATATCTGAACACTGGCCCTCATTTGTACTGAATGGCCCTGAACTTGTGATTCTTCTGTCTTTACCTCCCAAATGTTGGAGTACAAGAATGAGCCAGGAGGAACAGCTGCAATACAGGGCTCAATAATACTTTTCTCACATATTGTAATTAACATTGGTAATGAGTTAAATCTTAAGGTAAGAACAGGTTATGAGGTGCGCAGCACTGTATGGTGGGTTTAGAGAGTAGAGGGCCAGGTGGATGGAGAGGTTATCCTGGGAGAGAGGGCACCTCTTCTAGAGGTACAGAAATGTCTCCCAGTGAGGACAGGGTCTAATTTGTCAGGTAAAGGTGGCACAGATGCTCAGTAGGCATATAGAAGGCATGTGTGTCCCCATTGCCACACACTATTCCTCTTTCCTGTAAAATCACGTGGCCTTATGATTGATGCTCCATAGAGAGAAGGTTTTTATGAGTTTGGAAGTCAGGACTAGACACATCTCTTCCAAGAATATCTCATTTAAATTCTTTGCTATGGCCCCAAATTTAAAGTGGAGACTTTACATTGTGGTATTTTCTGTCACAGAAGAAAGATGTGTCCTGGGCTAGGGAGATGGCTCAGTAATTGGTGCACAATTGTGAGGACCTTAGTTCGGATCCCCGGCACCCATGTTAACCTGGATGCAGTAGAGAGACACATGCAGAAGTCTGAAGAGATGGGAGGCAATGACAGAAGGATCTGAACGCCCATGGGCCAGCTAGCCTGGTGTAGGCAGCAATATCCAACAATGTGACCCTGTCTCAAAATGCAAGGCAAACATTTACTCCTCTGATTTCTGTATGTGCACTGTGACATGCACACACCTGCAGTCATGAACACAGATGAAACAAAGATTTAAAAAAACTAAAAAGATGGGCTGGAGAGATGGCTCAGAGGTTAAGAGCACTGACTGCTCTTCCAGAGGTCCTGAGTTCAATTCCTAGCAACCATGTGGTGGCTCACAACCATCTGTAATGAGATCTGGTGCCTTCTTCTGGCCTGCAGTCATACATGCTGTATACATAATAAATAAATAAATCTTAAAAACAACAACAACAAAAACTAAAAAGGTATTTCCCATGTCCCGCCATGTAAGCCTGCCTGTAGAACAGAAGGGCTGAGATGGCGGAGGGGGGTGGCACCAACGGGATTCTGCCCTCATCAAGTCCCACAGAGAGCCCCGGGGGCTTACTGAGTATGTCTCCACTGCAAAGTCGGGCCTGACGCTTCCCGGCTTGGCCAAGGTGCCTACGATCTGGAATGTGCCCTCCTTCACTTTTGCGGTGGAAGCTTCTGGAGCTGCTGGCTTTGTTTCATCTTCTTCTTCCTCCTCTTCCGCAATCTCCTCCAGGGAAGCCCCAGCCACACAGTTGGCTAGGAACTGCAAGAGAATGGAAATGTCCTGGGCGCTGAGTGATGATTCTAGACTCTTGCCTTTACTGGGTACCCCACAGACTGGGCAAGAGCCCTGGACCTCATGGTCATAACAAGGCTGATGTGACCATGCTCGCCCCACAGGGGAGAAGACACTGAATAGTTAGCAACACAGGGGCAGAGAGCTTCCGCAGCTGCTTGCTTTAGCTCAAGGTAGAGCTGGGCTCTGGTGAAAATGTTTGTCTTGTTCAATGGGAACACAGATCTGCAAGATGGGCCCCTGAGGTCATTTAAAATCAGTTTGCTCCCAGGCGGTGGTGGCGCACACCTTTAATCCCAGCACTCGGGAGGCAGAGCCAAGCGGATCTCTGGGAGTTCGAGGCCAGCCTGGGCTACCAAGTGAGTTCCAGGAAAGGCGCAAAGCTACACAGAGAAACCCTGTCCCGAAAAACAAAAACAACAACAACAAGAAAATCAGTTTGTCAGTGGGGTATGGTGGCACAGGCCTTTAATCCCAGCACTCTGGAGGCAGGTGGATCCCTGAGTTTACAAAGCCAGTTCTGGTCGACAAAGCCAGTTCCAGGAAAGCAAGGGCTATGCAGAAAAACCCTGTCTTGAAAACCAAACAAACAAAAATCAGTTTGCCTAGCTTTACCCGTCCCTCTTCCTCCCTGCCTCCCTCCTTCTTCTCCATCTATGTCTTTCTCTCTTGAAGCAGAATTTCATGTATTTTAGGATGGCCTCAAACTTGCTATGTAGCCAAAGATGACCTCAACTTCTAAGCTCCTGAATGCAATCACAGTCACAGACAACCAGGTTTGCTTTGTGCCTGCTAGGCAAGCACCATGCTGGCTCAGCTACATCCCTAGTCTAAAACTATCCAATGGTTACATCTAAAAAACAAACAAACAAACAAAACCAGATGAAATTCAATTTAAAACATTATTTTAGTACTGAGGATCAAAAGCAGGTCCTTGTACATGCTGACCGAGATCACTACCACATCCTTTAGCCCTAAATGTTTTATTTAATCTAATAAACCCAAAGCACTGTTTATCAGTTTAATATACAATCAATATAAATTATGGCTGTGGTGTATCTTATTTATATATTTTTGGTTTTTCAAGACAAGTTTTCCCTGTGAAGCTCTGGCTGTCCTGGAACTCACTCTGTAGACCAGGCTGGCCTTGAACTCAGAGATCCACCTGCCTCTGCCTCATCAGTACTGGGATTAAAGGCGTGCACCACCACTGCCTGGCTTGTGATGTATTTTAAACACAGGGCTTCATAGATGCTAGGCAAATGCTCCACCATGAAGATGTTTTCTGTTATGGGGTATTCACTAGAGAAGACTGCTCAAACATGGGTTTAAACCAATAGAAAGTCTTTATTAGCCAGCTGTCGACAACATTGGGTGCTCAGGATCCTAGTGTAGTACTGAGCCTTTTTCAGGGTGAGCTTTTAAGCACAAAAACCACGTTCTGGGTTGACATACTTCAGTTAACAACAGTTAGCCAGAAGCCAAACTACAAAAGCTAAACAGCAAGGTTAATACATTTTGAGATGTTCCCAGTGAGAAAAAAAAAAATTAGAGATACATTTTGCAATTGCAAATTGCTGACTTTGCTTCTGTAAACTTGCTTGCGTTAGACACTAACCCATCCCCTCCCTGGAAATAAGTAAAAAGTTTCAGAGTCCAGATGCCGGCCTTGGGACAAGGTCTGTAGTTATAGATTTAAAAAAAATAATAATAAGTCTCTGTTTAAAAATTCCCCAAATGGGACCCAAGATAAGGACCATCTGGTGAGTCCAGCAAACTAGGTCAAATGTCAGCCAATCACAAGCCTGTAACTATGCGAACTCCCCTCCAGAGTAACCGCTCCCCCTAAATCTCCCCTGAGCCAACCAGTTTACGATGAGTGTTACAAAATTTCCCGTGTAACAAACCGATTGCTGAAATATATGATGATTTTTAAATTGGGCCAAATCCGGGGCACCTGGTATCTTATGCAAATTTTGTAGTTTCTGCCTTCAAAAATGCTTGTAACCGCTGCTCTACATTCTTCTTTTGTGCTGCATCTGCTGGTTTGGAATCTTGGTTTCTGGGGTGCCCTCCCGAAGACAAAAGTATCCCAGGGGTCTGAGGTCTTTCACCCAGAACTATATAGACTTCAGGGGATTAGGCCTTTGTTTTAGTTTTGGCAGGTGGTGCTGTCTACATGCTGAGTTTTACAGCCTGAATGGTTCTTCTATCATGGAGTCAGCTGTGCTAAGGTCTCAGGGCCTACTAAGGTCTGGCACCCTGTTACATTCTCGGCCTCTATTAAAATTGATGAGATACTTTACTCCCCACTTTTTTCATAGACAATGTCTCACTATGTAGCTCAGACCAGCCTCAGCTTCTGAATGCTGGAGTTGCAGAGGTGCCCTCTCCTTGTCAAATGCTCGTCTTTGGGATTCAATATGCATTTAAGCTTACAGCTCTTCTCTTTGGGGACTACCCATGTTGAGGTGACCACATGGGGCCAGTGGCCACTCTTACTGAATGATAAAGTAGAATAATTATGTTGGCTAAGATTTATCTGTTTATTATTTTTTAATTTTAATTTAATTTTTTTTTGAGCTGAGGATTGAACCCAGGGCCTTGCACTTGCTAGGCAAGTGCTCTACCACTGAGCTAAATCCCCAACCCTATCTGTTTATTTTTTAAGATTCAATCTGTAATGTAAAATCTCTATCTCATTCCAGTGTCAATTAAAATAAAACACTAACCACTATGAAAACCGGACAACTAAGATCATAAAGGAACCAAAGAAAAAAGAAAATAAAAGAAAAACACTTCATAAAAAGTACATCCAATTTTGAAGAGAACTGCTTTCCTGGCATCCTCACAACCGTCTCTACTGTGCACTTACACACAACACATTGCTTGCTCTGGTGAGAGCGTCCCAGCATTAGCTGTCCACTAACATGCTCTTCTGTCTACGCCAGTGCTATATTTGTGTAGCCATTCAGGGAGACCCGACCCCTCAATAATCCATGCCAGAATTTAATTTCACAACGGGTCATCAGATGACTTTTCTTAAGGATTCACTATGGTTTTTATTTCTACAGACTCTTTTTTAACAATCTTGGGAGGCAGGAAACTTGAGTTCTAATAGCATGTGCCAAGATTTACTTATTTTATTTTTATGCATATGAGTGTTTGCCTGTGTGTAAGTATGTGTACCATGTGCATGCACTGCCCACAGAGGCCAGAAGAAGGCATCTGATCATCTTGGGCTGGAGTTGCAGATGGAGGTGCTCTGCTGGAAACTGAATGAAATGAGTGCTGGAAATTGAACCTGGGCCATCTAGAAAAGCAGCCTGTGCTCTTAACCCTGAGCTATCTCTCCAGCCTCTAAAACATGACTTTCTTTTGACAAATGAACAAGTTAAGAAGACAGGTGCTAGCTTCTCTCTTGGGATCTCTCTCTCTCTCTCTCTCTCTCTCTCTCTCTCTCTCTCTCTGTCTGTGTGTGTGTGTGTGTGTGTGTGTGTGTGTGTGTGTGTGTGTGTAGGCTAGAGGTAGAAAGGTGGCTTTCTCTTTATATCTCCACTTACTCTTCGAGACAGGGTCTCTCACTGAGCCTGGAGCTTGTCATCTCTGCTAGAATGGCTGACCAGCAAGCTCCCAGGATCTCCCTGACTGCTTCCCAGTGTTACTACTTGTCCAGCTCTTACATGGATGATGGAGGTCAGACCTCAAGGCCCCATGCTTGTGCCTTGAGTACCATCTCCCATGGGCTGTCTCCCCAGCCCTCCTGGGGGTAAGGAAGCTTAATGGGACCTGGTCAAAAATAGTGCCTAGCACAAAATAAATGGTTAAAAAAGGGTAGATGAATGCTTCACAGGCGACGTAATGGCTAGACTTTCAATTTGTCTTCACACCCTGACCGTTATTCCTTATATGGTCTTTGCAAACCCTTTTCTCTCTTGAGCCTCAGTTTCCTCACATTAAAAAAGTAAGTTGGGGATTTAGCTCAGTGGTAGAGCGCTTGCCTAGCAAGCACAAGGCCCTGGGTTCGATCCTCAGCTAAAAAAAAAAAAAAAAAAAAAAAAAAAAGTAAGAACTAAAGTCTGACTTGCTTGCAGTCTCCAAACACCTAGGTTTCCAGGAAGGAGCATGGGTCAAGCCAGGTTAGGGACAGGTGCTGGAGGCACTGATGTGCCAAGATTGGAATCCTCCCCACAGGGAGGCACCTAACAGCCTGTAGTGCAGACCTTTGCTGTGGGGATGGACAAAGGACGCACACTGAGTCTGACCCGGGCCGCCGCTCACCTTTCCTATGTTTCTGCTGCTGTAAGTGTCCAGCTGGTTTATGAACACCCTCAGTATCTTTAGAACTCTCTCAGTCACCACAGGGACCTCCTCTTCAGCCATGGTGGCAGCTGGAGTAGTTGCTAAGATGAAAGCGTCCTGTCGGTTGCTAAGGAGGAGAGGAGGGCACCCGGAAGGCTAGGCTGTCAGGCTCCCTGGGGCGTGGCTCAGGCGCTGGGTGGTGCGTGGTTCGCTTTTGGGCGGGGCGTGTCCGTTGGGGGCGTGGCTCAAGGTCTGGACTAGGCGCGTCTGAAAGGGCGGGGCTGGGGTCCCTGGAGAGCGTTTTCTTTTCCCAGGCTCACGCACCCGGCGCTGCTGTGTTTAAGCGGTTGCACATTTCCTGTAGGATGGTCACAACTTCTCTACTGTTAAAAACAAAACAAAACAAAACAAAAAAACAACAAAACAGTTGTCACGAGTTTCGGCATTCAGGACACGTGGAACCACAGCGTGAGAGCCTACCACCACACACCGTGCAGCCAGTTGCCCATGCGCTGGGTTCAGCTGGCTTTGGGGTTTGTCCTAATTTGCTTTTTTCTTTTTCTTTTTCTTTTTCTTTTTCTTTTTCTTTCTTTTTCTTTTTCTTTTTCTCTTTCTTTCTTTCTTTCTTCCTTCCTTCCTTCCTTCCTTCCTTCCTTCCTTCCTTCCTTCCTTCCTCTCTCTTTCTTCTTCCCTCTCTCCCTCCTTCCTTCCTTTCTTTCGTCTCTCTCTCTCTCTCTCTCTCTCTCTCTCTCTCTCTCTCTCTCTCTCTCTCTCTCTCTCTCTCTTGAGTGCTGGCATTCGAATTTGCTTTCTGTTGCTGTGATTGCAGTAGATAACATCAAAAGACATAACTCAGGATCAGGGACCTGGGGGTGGCACTGCCCACAGTGATCTAGGTCCTCCCTTATCAATGAAGAAAATACCCCGTCCCCCCTGCTTGCAGGCCGTTCTTATGGAGGCATCTTCTCAACCGAGGTTCCTTCTTCTCAGATTGTGTTTCCTAAAGCATTTTCAGAATTTTTTTTTTCTGAGGATTTGGTGGAGGCGCCACTACTTTGTGCCCAGGAATTCACACACAATCACAAGATTTAAAATAAGGAAGTTTAGGCTCTAGGCCTTCTTTCCAAATGAGATTACTCCCCAGTTGCGGAAATAAACAAAAAACAAACAAAATCATTGTGGCAGGTGAGATTGCTCAGAGGTTAGAGGAGCCTGCCATCAAACGTGAGTTCCATCCCTCTGTCCCAATGAGAATGGACTCCAGCAAGCTGTCCTCTGTCCTCTCCACAAGTAAGTTAATGTAATAAACAATAATGTGTGTTTTCTTACTGATTTTCAAAGGTTGTGGTGGGCTATGACTATAAGCTGCTTTTTGTGTTAGTCTGATTATATTGAAATAGTTTTAAGTATTAACTTGTTATATATAAATATGTATGCATATATAGAAATTTAAACAATATTTTTTAAAATTTTATATGTATGAGTGTTTGCCTGCATGAATGTCTCTGCACCACTTGTATGTGTGCCTGGGTGCTATGAGAGGCCAGAAAAGAACTTTAGATCCCTTGGAACTAGATTAACAGATAGTTGTGAGCCACAGTGTGGGTGTTAGGAATCACACTCGGGTCCTCTGCAAGAGCAGCGGTGCTCTTGACCAATAAATAAGCCCTATCTCCAGCTCCCGAGCCTATTGATTTTATTATTGCAATTATTGTATCATTCCTTTAGTCTTTTCCTCTGCATATAACTACCAAGTGTACGTGGTGCCTTTATTATGTACTGGAAAGTGCAAGACTTGGGGTTCTGCCTCAATTCCATCGTTCATGGGTGGGTGGCTAAGCAATTTCCTCATCTGTGCAAGCCTCAGCAACGCCACACCTAAATAAGGAAGCTTGAAGAGAAAGTTCTGAAGTCGATGTGGCCCATTTCCAAATGCCTGTTTTCACTTCCGTTCCCCTAATATGAATGAAACAACAGGTTTTGCTCCTGAACACTGGAGGGAGCATGGTGCCCTAGCCTACCGACTGATGGTAGGCACAGTGCTGGCAGCTGACTTGCCGGGTATGTGGGAAGCACTTGGGCCCATCAGGGCCAGAGGCAAGGTGGGTGTGTCCTTATGGGAGATGAGGTCTGTGCTCTCTTCACGCACACACTAGGAGCAGACAGATCAGTACAAACTTTGCAGCTACTGGACACCCACATCCATTACCCATCCCTTTTCTGTATGCTGTTTCAATGCAGGGATCTCATGCTTGCTAAGTATGAGCTCCACCTGAACTACAACTCCAGGCCCGAATTCCCCAAGGCCTGAATCCCCCACTTGCATTGAAGGAAATACTGAGTATGTGAGAGTATAGCATGAGGATTGCTTATCCCACTACCTAGTGATTAATATTTTAATGTTTATTTTGTAAATATATATCTAAGATAATACATTCTATAGCCTATGATTTTATGTAGCATGATCCTGCCCCTCCCTCCATGCCATTCTTCCTCAGTTTTTTTTAATTTTGTCTTGTTTTTTGTTTTTACAGGTTTTCTCTGTGTAGCTTTGCGCCTTTTTCCTGGAACTCACAGAGATCCACCTGACTCTGCCTCCCGAGTGCTGGGATTAAAGGCGTGAGCCACCACCACCCCCTGGCCTTCCTCAGTTTTAAACATTGCATATTTCCCATCAAAAGGACACAGCATAATATAGCAATCTTCTGAGCTTGGCCAACTTTTCATTAGAGGGAACTCAATCTTTGCAGCTTTATCCTTTGTTGACTCATTTCCCCTATGTCCTGTTTTAAAAATTACACTTACTTATTGTAGGTGGGTGTGAACGTGCCACAGCACATTGTGTGGAATTGTCAGAGGACAACTTGGTGGAGTTGGTTCTCTCCTTTCATAAATGTGGGGCCTGTGGGTTGAACTCAGGTTGTCAGGCTTGCTGATAAGTGACGTAACCCCCAGAACCATCTTGCCACTTTTTTTTTTTTTTTAATTTTTTATGTGCATTGGTGTGAGGATGTCAGATCCTCTGGAACTGGAGTTACAGACAGTTGTGAGCTGTCATGAGGGTGCTGGGAATTGAACCTGGGTCCTCTGGAAGAGCAGCCAGTGCTCTTAACCACTAAGCCATCCCTCCAGCCCCAACCAGCCAGCTTTTATACTTCTTATTTTGTGAAAAGCATCTCCCAAATTTCCCCAAGTTGTCCTTGAATTTATAATCCTCTTGGGAGTTGGACTGTAGGCACATGCCACCTCACCTGACTCCAGAAGCTGTCAGCTTTGCAGTTGTATTTTATTTTCAGAAGGATTTCATCGGTATACTCTCTGGTCAAAGTGCTCATCACTAAATCCTGGTTAAGAGAACTACAAAATTAGCCAGGCAGAGGTGGCACACACCTTTAATCCCAGCACTCAGGAGGCAGAGGCAGGTGGATCTATGTGAGTTCGAGGCCAGCCTGGGCTACATAATGAGTTCCAGGACAGTCAGGGCTGCACAGAGAAGCCCTGTCTTGAAAAACAAAAAACAAACCAAAACAAAAAAAACAAACCAAAAACACCAAAAAAGAACTACAAAATTAATTGGTGGAATGGCATTATTCTTTTTAGCCGGGTGGTGGTGGCTCATGCCTTTAATCACAGGACTTGGGAGGAAGAGGCAGGCAGATCTTTCAGTTCAAGGCCAGCCTGGTCTACAGAGAGTTCCATGGCAGCTGGGGCTAGAGAATCCCCGCTTTGAAAAAAACAAACGAAACCAAAACTCTTTAAAAAAATTTTTGTGTGCTCACATGCACAGATCAGAGCACATGTGGAGGTCAGCTTGTGGGAGTAGGATCTTCTTCCACCAGAGTCACAGAGCCAACCCCGATTGTCAGGTTTGGAGGCAATACCTTTAGTTCAGGAGTCTTCTTGCCTGCCATGGCCCAGCTATTTTATTCTTTCTCTCTCTTTTTTTTTGGGGGGGGGGAGCTGAGGATCGAACCCAGGGCCTTGTGCTTGCTAGGCAAGCGCTCTACCACTGAGCTAAATCCCCAACCCCTAAACTTTTTTTTTTCTTTAAAGTTTTACTTATTTAGTATACAGTGCTCTGCCTACATGTAGGCCTGAAGGCCAGAAGAGGGCAACAGATCTCATTACAGATGGTTGTGAGCCACCATATGGTTGCTGGGAATTGAACTCAGTACCTAAGGAAGAGGAGCCAGTGCTCCTAACCTCTGAGCCATCTCTCCAGCCTTTATTCTTTCTCGTGTTATCAGCTGAGTCAAGCTTCTTTTAGTTTTTACTTCTGCCCCTCCCCCATGTGGAATCCTTTTAAGTGTCACTGAACGTCTTTTTTCCCGAGTTGTCTAAAATCATTTGCGAAGTGTTTATTTTAGGTGACTCCTGTAGCCTAGGCTGACCTCCACTTCCCTATGTAGCTGAGGATGATGACCTTGGACTCTAAGATCTCCTGACTTCAACTCCCAAGTGCTTGGATGATGTGTGCCATCGTGCCCAGACCAGGCTGGCCTTGGATTCACAGAGATCCACCTGCCTCTGCCTCCCTGCTGGGATTAAAGGCGTGCCACCACTGACTAGCTGGATTTTTTTTTTTTTTTTCTTTTGTAGTAAAATTGAGGTTTTAATTTTAAAACTGGCTTAGTTTAGGATGGAGGTCTGCCAGTGCTTGCATTAGTGTGTAATTCTAGTGACTTCCTTTATTCTGAATAAAGGAAAGAGCGACGCCTTCATTCACTTCAACTCAAAGTATAACATGATGAACTAAAAAAAATATGGGCACAGGTCTTGGAATCAGTCATTCATCACAAAATGAACAATTTCAGATTTTAAACACGATCACTTTATATTCAACTCAAAAGCAAGTAAACAATTTTATTCAAACTCTACAAACATCATTTTCTTATATTAGCCTGAGATTTAGCATGAAGAAGTTGGACCTGAAGTTGGACTTTATTACCCAAACATCATGCCAGAATGAGCGCCTCATGAAGCCAGGCTCATGCACCCGGTGATCTCTGCCTGAGTCAGCAATGCAGACTGACTCTAAGTGTCCTGGTCCACACGATCATTCTGAGTTCTGAAAACTGTTTTAATCCTCAGGATTGAACTCAGTGCTTACCCATGACAGGCAAGTGCTCTACCTCTCCCCTTCCCTCACATGATCCTCAGAGGCTAAAAATGCCCCTTTGAAGGACAAAAGGATCTGCTATGACCAATGTAAGAAAGGTGTACCCAGCTGCAGATGGCCGATCAACATCTCTGAAGCAGCTGCTCTGGGTGACAATGAAAAATAATGCCCAGGTCCTTTCTGTTTGTCACAGACTGGAAAACATGCAGCAGCATGAAGTGTTTTATTAAGTTTATAAACACCAGGGACTGTAATAAAATAGAAAATACAGAGCATCTCTTTTTAAATATCAAGTTTCTGAATGCTTCATTCATCCTTTGGTTTCAAACCATACAATGCACTCATATTACACTGTACATGTGGCAATGAGACAGAACACTGTCCGACTGCAGGGTAAGGAGGGTGCTGTAGGAATACCAAAGCACTACTTTATAGAAAGTAAGCGTCGAAGCAAAAATACTTTCTGAATATATATATATATATATATGTATATATATACTGTACATTGTAAACAAACATTCAGAATAAGAATCAACACAGGCCAAAATATCGTTTCCCGGGAAACCAGGATCTTTTCCTTTGAAATGATACTCGCTGAGGATGCGGTGGAGCCTGTTCCTCTATTTGCTCATGTGCTTAGATCTCTTGGAAATGAGTAATTGTTACATTCATTTGCTAACGGTCTGTCCTCTCTAGGATGGCTGGCTGCTGCAAACAAGGAGTAAGAACTCTTTCTGTCCCTGCCTTTCCTTTCATCCTAGTTAAGTAACACAGAAGCAATTCACCTCCATCAGTCCATTGGGTAATGTAAGTAGAGCAGCCAATTTCCAGTCTCTGCAGGGGAAACTAGTTGACAGTTTGTCCAGTCAAAATAACCTCTACTAAGACAGTCCAAGCCAGTAGTAAACCCCTGATTTAGCAGGCTGAATCCAGGGCTGAAGCTAGGTGATTTTAATTTCTGTATCACTGTGCAAATCTAGAATTTTCTATGTAAAAGAGAGTGCTGGCAGCATCGAAGCCCTGTAGTAAGAGAATGAAACGCTGATTAGGTATTGAGATGTAGAGAGGCTGTGTGAAGAAATCAGAACATAATGACAGCGTCAGAGTAATGGCCTTGAAGTTTCCTTATGAATCTGTAACTAAGACAGCTTATGGGTCAATTATGTTTGGAGTCAAAAGCCTACATGTGAATGATAAACACATAAAGCCAACGATGCACTTTCTACAATGATTATATGCAAGGATGTCAAGTCTTATGTTAGCATATGCCAGCGGTAGCCCCACTATGAGGAAAATGAGTCATGACTGCCCATCCCTTTTCAAAGCTTCCAGTCTCTGAAGGAGTGCATTTCCAAATGCTTCCCGGTAGGCAGGGCTGAGCGTATCCAACAAGGAGTAGACTGTCTCGTGGTAAGGGGTTTGCAAATGATCCTCCACCTGGTCAAAAGCATAGCCCACCACCTACGAGAGAAGGGCAGCAGTGAGCAGTCATCAGCTTCCAGCCTGCCACTGAATGGCTCATTCTGTAGTGACCCTGTTTCTCAGCAGAAGACATGCATTTCAGACCAGCTGGGAGCAATCTCTATAAGTAGATTACACAGCCAAGACCACTACCTGAAACACGCTTCCTCCATGCTCTTTAAGAGGTTGGGTTTGCTCACTTCTGCTCCTTTTTAAGTGTTAGAAATCTTCAAAGTAACACTTGACTTTTAATATCTCAAAACGATTTTAACCCTTATTTTTATTTTAAACCATGTCTATGTGTGCCTGTGTTTACCTGAGTGCAGGTGTCCATGGCGGCCAGAAGAGAGCATTGGGCCTCCTGGAGCTGCAGTCACGGGCAGCTGTGAGCTGCCTGACATGTGGGGATCAAACTGGTACAAGAGAAGCATGCATTCCTAACCACAGTGCTCTCTCTCCAGCACATACCCTTACTGGATTCCACACACACTGAAGATCTGCCACACCAAGCTACCTGCTTGCAATAGACACTGGTGACAGCCTCCCCATTCCAGCCTGCTGCCGAGCACTGAACCCAGGGTCACATATATGTTAGACAAGGGCTCCAAAACTAGCTCTGTAGACCAGGCTGGCCTTGAACTCACAGAGATCCACCTGCCTCCTGAGTGCTGGGATTAAAGGTGTGCACCACCACACCCACCATCTAAGTGCCTTCAAAAAATTGCCTGGCTCTTTTTTTTTTCTTTTTCTTTTTCTTAATACAAATGCACCCAGTACAGAGAGCCCATTCTGGGAGTTGCAGTTGTTAGCTATAAGAAGGAAAGAAATCTGTCTGGTAGTAATAATCCAAGCAACTGAATCAACTCTGGAAATGTATTTACCCTCTCAAATTCAACTGTTCTATGTTGATTAAAATTTTGACCAAGGGTTGAGGATTTAGCTCAGTGGTAAGCGCTTGCCTAGCAAGCACAAGGCCCTGAGTTCGGTCCTCAGCTCTGGAAAAAAAAAATTTTTTTTTTTTTGGCCAAAAAAATTTGGTCAAATTAACCAAACTTTAACCAAATAAAATTAACCAAAATTTAGGGAAAAATATTTAAGTTTTTTTTTTTTTTTTTTGTTTAAGATTCCCATGACCTGTTTTTATATAGTGTCCTTCTCTATCCTTTCTGATAAAGTGGTAAAGATATATGCTTTTTTCTTCTTCTAATGATAAAAGTGAGTTACCCTGAGCCCTGCTTCTGTGAGCTCTAGGCAATATCGGTTCCTCTCTTTTGTCTCCACGTTGATGTAAGCCACATCATCTGCACAGCGCAGGCTTTTTGAGACAAACATGCTGTTGACGGCGAAGAGAACATCATTTACAACGGCCTCAGCCTCTAGCCGCATGTCCTTCATGTCCGTTCCTTCGAACCCATTGAGCTCAGAGCCTTCTTCAAATCCAGACATACTGCCCAGCTCCACGGGGTTATAGTCTGTTTCCATTCTGCAAGAAAGCAGGAACCGTTTTTTAATAGAAGGATATTCAAATTATATTTGATTAAGATAACTAAGCTTTACAATGATAGTGTAAAACACAAACAGGCTAGGAGATGGCTCAGTGGGTCAGCAGTTACTTGCTGCATATGCATGAGGACCCAAGTCCAATGCCAGCCGCATGTAACCAGCCTGGCATGCTGGTTAAGTACACCTGTGACCCCAGGGCTGAAAATCACACACACTCTCTCTCTCAAGAAAACTACTACATTTTTTTTTTTTTTTTTTTTCAGGAAAAATACTGCCTGAAACCATTTCCAGTAGTTTTCACAGTAAAATTACAGATACCCATGCATTTTTAGGAAACAATTCCCTTTTCTTCATTTATTCCATAAAGCTTAAGAAACAACTACTTATTTGCGAGTGTGTGCACAGACACATAAGTTTGCCATGGCTTGCCGTGGTGGTCAGTCTCCGAGCCTGTGGGTCCTGGGATCTGGGCCCAGATCAGTGGGCTTGGCGGCTAGCACCTTTACCCTAGCAAGCCTGAAAACATCCATTCTCATTTGGATAAACAGTTGTCTTATTACTGATTTGTAGCTATTTCACACAATGCCTCAGCAAATGAGCACAGGTTTTTTTTTTTTTTTTTTGACACAGGCACTGACATGGTGCTGAATGTCAGGAGCTCACTGGGTAGACCAGGCTGGCCTTCACTCCCAAGTGCTAGGATTAAGGGCACACACAAGTAGGCCCAGTGAGTGCAGTCTCCACCCCCCCCCCCCCAAGACAGGGTTTCTGTGTAGCTTTGGAGCCTGTCCTGGAACCTCACAGATACCTGCCTCCGGAGTGCAGGGATTAAAGGTGTGCACTATCACCGCCTGGCATGTGCACATTCTTTTTTTTTTTTTTTTTAAAGATTTATTTATTGTGTATTATGTATACAGTGTTCTGCCTGCATACCACATTACAGACGGTTGTGAGCCACCATGTGGTTGCTGGGAATTGAACTCAGGTCCTCCTGAAGAGCAGCCAGTGCTCCTAAACCACTGAGCCATCTCTGCAGTCCACATTCTTAACTGTGTCATTGTTTCTCTAACTACAGATCAGAAGGGGAACTGCAAAGTCAGAGGGCACTCCCACGTTAACTCTCAGCAGGCGTCACCCAAGGGCAAAGCCTTACTGACTGACTCACTCTCTGGGCTGCACTTTCAGCCCCAGCTCTCCAATCCCCTTTTAACTTCTGCCAATCTGAGGCAGAGAACAAGAGCTCATTGTTTTAGCTTGCATTTCCTTGACTAGATACCTTTTCGGGTTTACGGGATATTTTTAGCTGCTGAGGTCACACTGAAGCAGAAACATAGTTTGTGTGAAATCAGAGTTTACACCCATATCTAGGAAAGTGGATGATGCTATGTACTGAACATCTAAAACTGGTTACTATAATTCCTTAAACATGTCTCCCTTGTTCAATTAACACTGCTTATAATTATGTTTGGTTTCATAGATGTGACCATTTATTTAGTTTTTAGATTCCGTTTGGCCCCAGTGGTCCTGGTCCAGTAGTTAGGATTCGGTGATCTCACCACTGTGGCCCTGGTTGGAAGGTTTTAGCCTCAAAACATCACACATCATGTCTTTATCTTGGTAACGACTCACGTCAGTTACAGACATCAGAATAACCACTACACCGAAAAGATGTTCCCAAAGTTCTCTTAGCAGGAGTCTGGCACTGGCATGGAAGAGGGCCTTACAGGCTGGCAGATTAGGTCACCAGATGGCTCCTGGGCAACAATCCGCCTCAAGTTCCCAAAGGGAAGACACCCAGGAGATTTCATGCATCCTTCGGGGAATGATGTGGAAAACTTAGAACTTCTGACAATGATTTATGTGTAGATTTATGTGTCTGTATGTGTGTTTGTGCAGGTGTGCAGGTGCCCATTGAGGCCAGAAGGTGGTGTTGGAACCCCTAGGGCTGGAGTCACTGCCTGGGTGCTGGCAGCTGAACCCAGCTGCTCTGCAAGAGTAGTGGAGTGCTCTTAACCACTGTTCTCTCTTAATCTCCAGCTGGAATGTACTGTTTTGTTGGCTGTAACAGACTTTAATACTGATGGACCACCTTTCCCTTGTCTGGTGACACCCAGATTTTCTGAGGGGAATAATGCCTCTTGCCCTACTGAGTGAAGCAGCAGGTGGTGTGGCCGAGACTGATTAATTAGTGCACAGGCTTCCTGGTCTTTTTAGTCCAGTCAGGGCACACTCTTAGCAGCCATCTTGAGATGAGGACAGGAGTCCAAGGACAATTCTGACAAGGGGATGAGAACAGCAGCAAGAAACAGAAGAGCAGGAGAGCCCAGATAGTTTCCCAACCTCTGTACTTTTCAGATACTGGAGCCAGTCATGACATCACTGGCAACAGAAAGCTTCTCACTGACTAGTCCATCCGAAATCAAAGGCAGTGGCTGATCTAGCTCTCCAACAGCTTTAGGGAGGTACAGAGATTTTAAATACGGAAGCCTGATAACGATGAATATTTTTTGTGCCTATCATGCAGAAAGCGCTTGGTAAAAAAGTTTTTGTAGAACTGAGTATCAATATGTGCTTGCTATTAGCTTCCTATTGCTGCTGCAACAAAGGCCCACAACATACAACACGGGGCACGGTGGCCTGGAGCAAAGGACCATCAGCACAGCGGCTGAGGGAGCACTGTTCTTTCTGACAATTCAGGAGGGACGGAGCATAACATCAAGACACTGGCACGGCTTGTTCCTTCTGAAGGATTCAGAGAACTGAGTACTTCCTTGTGCTTGTCAACTCCCAAGGCCGCTCGACTTCCTTTGCTTAGAGTCCTTTCCCGTGTCCTCTGCTCCCCAAGGCTGCCCTAGCACTGGCTGCTGCCGAGTGCCAAATCTGTTGGTGGCAGACCAGCCAGTGACTTGGGAAGGCCAGTACTCTGTCCACAAGACTCTGTGTAGGGATCTGCATTTCGTTCATGTAATGTTTCTCCCAGACATCCACTTATAGAAGCCACTAGCCACCGTCAGAGAGTCCATACAGCCTTCTGTTACAGTTGTGAGACATATGTGGGTGCTGGGAACCAAACCCAGGTCCTCTGCAAGAGCAACAAGTGCTCCTAACTGCTGAGCCACCCCTCCAGCCCTGACACTAAGTTTCTTTCTTTCTTTCTTTTTTTTTTTTTTGCCAGAGCTGAGGACCAAACCCAGGGCCTTGCGCTTGCAAGCACTATACCACTGAACTAAATCCCCAACCCTGACACTAAGTTTCTTAACTGAGTCTTAACTCCATTTGCCTAGTATCTAGAATGTTTCTCTTTTTCCCCTCATTTTTAGGGTTTCATGTTACCTAGACTGACCCTGAACTGCTTCATCTCCTGGGATACAGGCATGCACCACTAGCTTGCCTTTAACTAGGATGTTCTTTAAGAACTGGGCTAACCATTAAAGATATTTACTAGTAGTTTAAAGTCTAATTTGGGGAATGAGACAGCCACGCCAAATATTTATACAAATATTAAAACCACAAACATGATTATAATCATAACCAAAGAAATATACTTAATTGTGAATAGCTGATATAGAAAACAATGCTATGTGTAATTCAACTACAGGCACTACCATTAAGTACTGGGGTGGCCACCAAGCCTTTCTGGGCTCCTGGTGCTCTTACCCACAGAACAAGGACACTGGATGGTAGTCTCTGCTGTGTGAGGCCAACTGTGGTGTGACGTGACTTACCATGGGGCCTGACTCACGGAAGGCTCGGTCTAACGGCAGACAGGGTTCTTAGGTGGAGGAGAGCACTAGAAGGCTCAGTAGAGGGTGAAAACAGCCCTGGGGAGGGCAGTCTAGCTGCAGCACGCCCACTGCTGGGGAGCACAGCAGTGGTCTACTCTGCACTATTTCTGATAACAGGCTGTCTTAAAGCCTGGAGGATGGAAACAATGCTCACTATGATTACCGACATGGTTGAGTGTAAATGTACTATCTTGGTCTCTCTCTCACCCAGGCTTGCTTTCTCTTTCCTTGTTGTCTGTTTGTCTGGGCGGGGCAATTCTCAAAATTCTATCCTGTGGCTTTTTTTTTTTTTTTTTTTTTTAAAGACACGAATCTAGGCTGGCCTCACGCTTGCCGTGCTATGAAGTGTAGGATGCCTTTGAAGTTCTTGATCCTCCCGAGTGCTGGGACCACAGGGATGTGACTACCTCTGACGGCGTTTCTGGTGGCTGCTTCAGCATTTATGGCGCACACTTTATCACAGTGCACTTCTGACAGCTGTTACACGGGTTTTCATACATGGGACCCAGTGCACTAGACAGCCCTGGCTACTCTGTCATATGTTCTCCTCTACTGATGTGAAAAATTCACAATTTGCCGGGGGGGTGGTAGGGGTGGTAGTGGTGATGGTGGCGGCAGCCAGCACACGCCTTTAATCCCAGCACTCGGGAGGCAGAGCCACACCTATTCCACCAGGTCTGGTTTCCTGTGGTGCTGATGCTGGGATGTGAATCTAGGGCTTCTGCATGCTAGGCGAGCATGCCACCAGCTGACCCGCCCCTCTGATTTGGAGACTCTAGGTTCATGTTGTCCTTGTCCTCTTGCTCCGCATTTTCTTTCCTCTGTTCCATTTTGAAAGTTTCTATTGCTATTTTCAGAACAGCAAATCTACAGTACTGAGACACTGATTTACTTTTTTTTTTTTTTTCTTCCGAGACAGGGTTTCTCTGTGTAGCTTTGCGCCTTTCCTGGAACTCACTTGGTAGCCCAGGCTGGCCTCGAACTCACAGAGATCCGCCTGCCTCTGCCTCTGCTGGGATTAAAGGCGTGCGCCACCACCGCCCGGCTTACTTTTTTTTGACAGCATCTCTTTCTGCAGCCCTGTCTGTTTCAAAACAACAAAAAATAAAAATACAAAGTGTTTGCTGACAAAACAAAAACAAAGTGTTCCCTGCTCTTCCAGCGGAAGAGTTCGGTTCCCAGCACTTCCTTCAGGCAGCTCACAACGCTTATCACCCCACTCACAACTCTCGCTCCAGGAGTTCTTGGCCCTCTTCTGGCTTCCACGTCTTCTTCTGGCCTCCACAGATACCTCTGCTCACAAGTGTATGCTTGCATACATACACATAATTCAAAAAGAACACTGAGGTGGTAGTGGCTGGGGGTGTAGCTTGGTGGTAGAGTCTTCTCCGGCATGTATAAGGTTGTAGGTTCAATCCTCAGCGCCACACACAGAAGCTAAAGTAAACGCTGACAGTTTTGATGTTTTAGTGGTCAGTTTGGAACAACACATGCCCACAAAGGCTCATTTATGCAAGCCTGGGTCCACACCTGACACAGCTAATCCCTGTGCTGTGCCTCAGTCACAAGGCTCTGACCTTTCCAGTGGATCAACCTCCTTGATAGAGCCTTGCGGGGGATGACAGGACCTTTCTAATGTGGAGATTTGTTGGAGTCACCAGTGTCTTTGGGCACTCTTACACACACACAACCTGCCTGTGGGTCTTGTCTCAGCTGTCACGAGATGAGCATCCCTGCTCTGCGGCTCCCCCTCTGGATGCCCTCCTGCCTCTTGTCAGGTGAAGCGACAAAGTCAGTCTAGTCCGCAGCTCCTCCGCTAGAGCTTCTGGGCTGGGACAAATCCAGCTCTCCTCCTCTCAGACAGTTTAGGTCAGCTACTCTGTCACAGCGGTGGAAACTAAGGCACATTCTACTTTCCCTACGGTACAGAAAAGCACTGTCTGCAGTAAGAAAAAACAATGAACAAACGTGTGACACACTAGAAAGCAGAGACCGGAAGCAGAAGCCTTTGCCTCAGAAGCCAGGTGACTGCCAGGACAGCTGAAGTGACCAGTAGCATCTGTTCCACATAAAATGAAAGGTTCACATTTACTTCACTTTAAACAGTGTTGGGATTAAAGGCGTGCGCTACCATTGCCCAGCCTTTTTTAATCTTTATGTTCTATAAGATCATTTACATTTTTTTCAATGGTTCTGGCATACATATACTTAAAACTTTCTTAAATTATTATTTCTATGTATGGGTGTTTCGCCTGCACTTGTCTGTGCTTGCACATGCAGTGCCCGCGGAGGCCAGAAGAGGGTGCCAGACTCCCTGGGAGTCACAGCAGGTGTGAACTGACAGGTGGTGCTGGGGATTGAACCCAGGTCCTCTGCAAGTGCTTGTAACTGCAGAGTCACTGCTGCAGCCCACACATACACCTTTGAAACCGGAAGATTTTTCAGTCAGGGCCACTTGGGAGATGTCTGCTTTTATTCATACCCTGACATACAGTTACTCTGCACTCCAGCTTCAGCCGTGACTGAGACACTGTGACGTCACAGTGCTGCAGACCAAGCCAACAACACTGTGCAGCAGTCACTGACCAAGGAGAAGCTTGAGGTGAAGGTATGCAGGGTGCTAACCTGAATTCTCAAGAGGAAACAAACAGCGACCCCATAACCCTCAAAATCAGAGACTCAAGTTCTAAGAAAATACTCTTAAGCACTGAGTTGGAAAAAAAAAAAAAAAAAGGCCCCCCACCAAAGACAGGTGGTAGTGATTCTCCAGGAAACTGGATTCTTGGAACTATGAGTGGGGAACATTATAACCAACATAAAACAAATCATTAGATGCAGAATAGTGATTCCGGGGCTGGAGAGATGGCTTAGTAGTTAACAACACTGGCTGTTCTTCCGGAAGACCAGGTTTGAGTCTAAGTACCCGTATGGCAGCTCACAACAGCCTGTGACTCCAGTCCCAGGGGATCCAATGTTCTCTTCTGGCCTCCTCAGACATCAGGCGCACATAAGAGTGCACATCCACGCATGCGGGCAAAACACCCAATGGACATGAAATACTTGGAAGAAACTCTCACCATTTCCCTTTAAGCCTTACACTGCTCTTCTACCACGGTGATCCTTCTGAGGTCAGGACCTTCAAGGACCGGACTCCTCAAGTGCCATGTGTTATTCTCAAGCACCCGGTTGTTTGTATGATGAGTCCAGAAAGGATCCTTTAAAACATCCACCTAAGTGATTCAGGACTCTGCTTTCTCCATCTGCTGGTGATTGCTGGGCTGTGCTACCAGTTCTGGTTTTGAGGATTCATGAAACTCTCAAGGTGCTGACTGTTGGATCTTTCACTCCCCACGTTTACTTCACCGGCCTTTCTTTTGCTGCACTGCAAATTCAGAACCGTGAAGATGGGGAGACTATCTGTGATGGTAGAAGAGATGACGTGACAGGTGTGTATGCCTTCACAAGAAGGTGTCTGATAGGGTAGAGGTCACAAACCCTCACAGCAAGTGTGGCTTTGCAGCTGACACCACGGCCGTCAGGGGACGGCAGGGATGATGCACCTTAATGCCTCTCAACATGACCAGTGGCAGTGTGGTGTTGTGCTGGGTAGGCTCTCGAGCAGACTGGTCAGGGCAGGAACCTCTATTGGATGCTCTGGGACTCAGGCAAGAGGTTTTACATTCCTTCTCTCTGAAGTGAAGCTAACACTAGACTCTACCTTTAGATGGTGCTGAAGGCCTAGTGGAGAACATAACAAAGTACTTAGGATGATGCTGGGTATACGGCAAGTTCAAGAATTATGCTGGGGCCAGGTATGGGGGCACATTTGTAAAACCCAGCATTCAGGGGCATGAGGCAGAAAGATGGTGAATTAAGAGTACCATCTGCGGCCGGGCGTGGTGTTGCACGCCTTTAATCCCAGATCGCAGGAGGCAGAGCCAGGTGGAGCTCTGTGAGTTTGAGGCCATCCTGGTCTACAGATCGAGATCCAGGACAGGCTCCAAAGCTACACAGAGAAACCCTGTCTCGAAAAACCAAAAAAATAAAAAATAAAAAAGTACCATCTGCAAGTAATAGGTCAATCTTGGTGACAATAAGATGGTGTCTCCAGAGGAAAAAAATCTCTAGGGGCTGGTAATATAGCTCAACAATACAGTGCTTGCTGAGTATGTGTAAGGCCCCAAGTTTGATGCCCAACTACCTATTTCTGCTTATTAGTACACATTATAAATCTGTTTTTTAAAAAACTTAAAAATATAGCCGGGTGGTAGTGGTGCACGTCTTTAATCCCAGCACTCGTGAGGTAGAGACAAGCAGATCACTGTGAGTTCGAGGCCAGTCTGGGCTACAGAGTGAGTTCCAGGAAAGGCACCAAAGCTATAAAGAGAAACCCTGTCTCAAAAGAAAAAAAAATTTTATATTTTATATGGGCATCTTGCCTGCATGTATGTCTGTGTATCAAGTAAGTGCCTGATGCTGAGGAGACCAGAAAAGGGTGTTGGATTCCCTGGGACTGGAGTTAGACTGGTGAGCTGGCTACCACATGGTACTGAATAAGGAACTTGGGTCCTCTAGAAGAGCAGCCAATGGTTCTTAACTGCTGAGCCATCTCTCCAGCCCCATACGCAGTAATTTTGTTTGTTTGTTTATTCGGAAACAGTCTCATTATGTGTCCCTGACAGGTGTGGCACTCACTACTTAGAACAGGCTAGCTCTGCCTCTGGAGTGCTCGGAAGAAATGTGTGGACCACCACACCTGGCCGTGTTTGTTTTCACAGTTTATTATTTTTAATTATTTGTAGGTGTGTGTCCTCTGAGCTACCTGACGAGGGTGCTGGGACAAATCTGGGTCCTTCCTTTGGCGATCAGCAAGGGCTCTTACCCACTGAGCCATCTCTTCAGGCCTCCTGGTCTTGAGATAAATTATGTAGCTGAGGGAAACCTTTCTTGGAAGAGCCATCCTCTTGTCCCTGCTTTCCAGATGCTGTGACTCCAGGCATGCACCACCACGCTCAACTATACCGTAGAAGGGGAAGGGCAGCTCCAGATCTGAAAACACCACGTATCTGACTGACTCCAGCTTCAGTGCTCTTTACACATGCACAGCGATGGCTACATAATATTTTTTACATATGTGTGTGTGTGTGTGTGTGTGTTTGGGGGGGCAGTATGCACATGCCATGGTGCTCTTGTGGTGGTCAGAGGACAACTGGGGAAGCCTGGTTCCCTCCTTCTACCATGTGGGTCCTGGGAAACTGAACTCAGGTTATTAGGCATGGCAGCAAGTGACTTTGCCTGTTGAACCATGTTACTGGCCTGTGACCTTTCACTGTTGAGACAGGGTCACATCAACCCAGGCAGGCTTCAAACCTGGTATGTAACCAAGGATGACATTGAGCTCCTGGTCCTTGTGCCTTCACTTCCCAGGTGCTGGAATTACAGGTGTGCTCCATGGGGCTCTCCCAGGCAAGTCTTCAGCATAATCAACACCATCACAATGACCTGTTAGACTATAATTTTGACTTTATGCCCTTCCAACCACCATTGAGAATTCCTTTATCACTTTTACAAAGTTGACAGTATTTGGTTGGGTAATTACCTTCATCTTCCTCAATTAATGCTGGGGTGCCGGCATTCTACACTAGGAACTTGCTTTTGCTAAACTTAGAAACAGCCCTGTGACTTGGGACGAGTCTGAATCCCATTTAGGCTAAAGGTGCGATGACAGTTCTTAAATCCTAACTGTGCTGGATCTCTCCTAGAAAGTATAAAATGTACAAGGCAACACACTTAACACTTTGGGTGTAGCAAGCTTGTTATTGTGGGGTCTTTCATTTCCCTCCCTGCCTCCCTTCCTTCCGTATGTGTAAGTGCAGGCATCCTATGGACAGCCTGAATGTAATTTTGTATCGTGTTCAGGAAACCATGCTAACAACAGTCACAGAACTAAGCCCAAAGTCCAGTTCAAAACTCCAAAGGCCTAAATGAGGCAAGGTCCCAACCCAGACTTCGAACTCTGCTTTGTTTATACTACAAAGAGTCCTGTCATTATTACCTGTAAGGCTCACTCAGTCCTTCTTTGAGACAGGGTCTTCCCATGTAGACTTTATTTAAGGATTGCCGTCTGCATCTGTCTCTCTCGTGCTGGGATTAAAAGGATGTGCCACAATGCCCAGCAAGCATGTCTTATTAGTGTCAAAACAGATCTAGAACCCAGCTGGTTCTGATCTTCAGTACTATATTCTGGTTCAAACCATGGACTCTGGATTGCTTGTGCTGTTCTTCCGGTGCTGGTCTGGCTGTTTCCACCTTCAGTCTTTTAAGCCCTATACCTGGCTACTTTCAACACTGTAGTTAGCAAATTTAGGCCAGATTATCTTGTATTTCCCTTTATTTTACCAGGAGCACAAATCGAATCCTTGCAAAGGCCTCACTCCTTACATCTACTGTCAGCACGTACTCCTTCCTCTCCTCCCTCCTCAGGTTTGGGAAGTTACCAAGTATGACTCCGGTGATGAGCCCTGTAGGTGGTGGTCTTATCTGGAAAATAACTCAGGCATCCATGTGTCCTACTTCCTCACTTTCTCTAAGTCTCTGACTCAAATACCATCTTTTAAAAATGAGAGGCCTTTTTTTTACAACTCAGGTAAAGAGTCTGAGTGGCGTGGGGGTGGTGCAAGGCCAAAATTTCAGCATTTGGGAGACTTAGGCAGGAAGACCCCAAGTTCTAGGCCGGTTTGGGCTACATAACAAGTTCAAAGCCAGTTTGCGCTACATAATGAGAGACTCAAAATCCAAACCAAACCAAAAGAACCAATTCTGAGGATGCAGCATTTATGAACAGAGTTCCTCAACTCAATCTCCTCAATCCAGGACTCTGTTTAAATTCCTTCCCTGCTCACATCATTTAATTTTCCTCAATTCTCGAGAGTTTATGATATTAATCGGCTCACATCTGGCTGAGGCAGCAACTGTAGGCTCAGAGAGGGCAGCGCAGGTTCAAGGTGGCTCAGTGTCAATGTCTGGAATGTAACCAAAGACAGCAGACTTTGCAGTCGTTAGCGGCTGCCTCAGTAAGGGGCCAGCTGTGCCTCTGCAGGATTGTCTCCTAAAATACGGCTGCGCACATCCCCCGGAGAGAACAAAGTCTTTGCTGAGCTCCCCGCCCCCCACTGCCCCCTCGGGGTCTCGAGGCGCCGGATTTTAACAGAGAAAACAGTATTGCCCACAAACTCCACGAATCCCAAGTTTCCTGGTCGTCGGTGTGGCATACTACGAGAGGCGCTCTGCAAAGAGCAAAGGACTAGACCTGGAGGATGCTTTGCAAACAATACCAGCATGAGGTGGGGAAAACTTGCTGACAATAGGCACCGGTCAAAACCCGGACAGAAATGCCAAGTCTCCAGTCCTCGCCCTGCAACCCGCGGCGTCCGGCGCACCACTTCCCGGAGGACAGCCCAGGCCGGACCCGCCCCCAGGCCTCTGTCAGGCCGAATGCGGATGTACGCCCGCACTTACCAGTCCGCGGCCACCGTGAGGTCAGGGCCCACGGCCCGCAGCCTGCCCGCCCACTCACCTGCGAGCGCCCATGTCCCTCCTCTTCCTCGTCCCGAGGCGTCTGGAGCTGGACTTGCGACGCCGGCACCGCCCCCGCCCCCACAGTCGCCCCGCCCATTCATCTCCGGAAATGCTCCTGCCCGGACTCTTTTTCCTGATTTCCCAGCCACACAGTATGGCGTCACTTCCGCTTGCGCCAGTTGCTCGAGTGCGCGCGGCGAGTCTAGGTCTCACGCACGCGCCAGGAGCGTCTCGGAAGCGGGAGCGCGCCTCGTAGATGACAACAAATTTGTCGCGCAGTGTCGGAGTCCGCCTCGCCGCCGTCGTCTGCCCTCTGGCTCTCTTGCATACTCTTTCCAGACCGACAGCTCTTCTCAAGCCTCAGGCCTGGGGCTCCAGATTCCGCTCAGCTACTCGTTCCCGCCGGGCCTAGTGTGAACGACGCGACGCGGGCCATGGGATCGTCTTGAGGGAAGGCGGCACTGAACCGTCATGCTGCGGCCACCGCGAACCTAGACCCCACCGCAGCCTGGGGACGCCGGCCGGACCCCGAGGTGCTGCCGCTGCCTGGACCCCAGGTCCGATCCCGGAGTAGCCGCAGCGCGCAGCCCCGGCCCTCCCAGCCGCCAGCCTTCACCAACATGCCTTGGCCATTTTCCGAGTCTATCAAGAAGAGGGCCTGTCGGTACCTCCTGCAGAGGTACCTGGGCCACTTCTTGCAGGAGAAGCTGAGCCTGGAGCAGCTGAGCCTGGACTTGTATCAGGGCACCGGGTCCCTCGCCCAGGTCCCCTTGGACAAATGGGTAAGCTGCTGTCAGCCAGCAGGGATAGGGACTCGCTTTCCTTAGGGCAAAACCTGAGTGATTGTCATCCAGCATCGGTGACGATCCGTCCCTCCTTGGGAATTGTTTGGGTTCAAGCGTGGCCGAGCTCAGGGAAGTGTGTAAAGTGTAGCAAGTTTGTGCCCCTATATCACGTGCTCTGACTTAAACGATGTAATGGAAGCACACACCGTGCGAACAATTGAGTCATTGCTTAGTGGTCTATGAAGCAGGCCCAGCGAAGGAGGTGACCAGCTCTGTCTCTTGTAAGGGTCTGCGTGGGTTCAGGGCAAACACCCTATTTTTTTTTTTTTTTTTTTTTTTTTAAAGCTGAGGATTGAACCTAGGGCCTTGCGCTTGCTAGGCAAGCGCTCTAACACTGAGCTAAATCCCCAACCCAAACAAACCCTACCTTATTGGATGACGTTCGGAAAGATTAAAAACGAAGAGGAGGTGTCACAAATCCCCAGTTATTTATTTTGGTTTGGATGCTGGTTTCGTTTGCCTGATTGTCTTCATACAGCGTTGGGCGTCTGGAGGAAAGTTAGGTGAAGGCTCCTTCTCCCGGTTGGCCTGCTTTGCTTGATTACATGTTTACAAGCCAGTTCGTTTTTCCAGCTTGTGAGTGGTTGTGTGGCCCCAGGAGTGCTGTTTAGATTTGCCTTTTTGCTTCACGTGATAAAAAGACAGGTCGTAAACGCAAATGTTGCAAAAGCTTCGAAGCTGCAACCTCAGCTATTTTTTAAAGAGCCTGTTTTCTACTAGAGGCTGTGAGTTGACTCACTCACTGTTTTCTGTGCTTGGTGTGTATTTCAGTTCACCAAATACAGTTGTATTCGCATCAGTGGGCTAAAGTGCCTAGTATTTTACTTAAAGGCCTTGGGTTTGCAGTGGTTTCTCTTTGCCATTGAGAAGCTTAAATTATGGAAACTCCTTTGCAATTTGTGCTAAGGAGTATGAATATAACGTAATTATCTTGAAACTAGGCGACTTAAATCAAGGAGAGTACACATGATAGTTTAAAGAGCTCTAGTTTGAATAACAGAAAGACCTTGTTCTGTATCAGAGTAGTCCCAGGCTGTCACAGTCAGCTGAAAGATGATGGGCATAGTAATTAACCCAAGTTCAGTAATCATAAAAGACCAGTACACCCCATGTATATACCAGGTACTGTATCAGGCTGTCAGGCTACTGTATAGCTGCTATTCTTTCTTACCAGCAAATGGGAAACTTTTTTTTTTTTTTTTTTTTGAGACAGGTTTATTATAGCTCTAGCTGCCCTGGCACTTGGCTATGTAGCCCAGAATTCACGTCAATCCTTGCCTTAGTCTCTTTGGTACAGTTTTGAATGGGCTATAGTTTTCTTTTAAGTGACCAAACCATCTTATTCAGAGGCTTGAAGATGAGCAGGGCCTGAAGAGGTCAATGGATTCTGACATCCTTGGGGTAGATTTCCTTGGTCTCTGTCATTGCTGGAAACTGAATAGGGAATCATGAGGGAGGGTTGGATGTTTATGAGTGTCTTCTAGGGGTGACTTGGTGTGCAGTGCAGTGCTCTTTAAAGATGACATGAAACTTAGCAGGTGGACTTTATTATATCTGTTTCATAAATGGCACTTAATACTTTGTCCTGTGTCACAGCTACAAGTGTTACAACAAGAATTCAAATTTGACTCTTAAGCCATGCTTTCTTCTTGTGGATTCAGCTGAACAAAGTTCAGGTTCCAAATTCAGTTACTTTGTGTACATGGTTTTAATGACTTTCAGGACTGGAAAAAAAAGATATATTCAGAGGTCCATACATGCCAATGGAAGACTATGGATGACATTACTAACATTTCATTTCTTTAAAAAAGATTTATTTTTCAGTGTGTGTGTGTGTCCCATGTGTATGTGGGTACTTATGGAAGCCAAAAGGAGTATCAGATCTTCTATAGCTGGAGTTACAGGTAGGATGTGAGCTGCCTGTTGCGGGTTGTTGGGAACTGATCTCAGATCCTCTGCAAGAATGGCAAATGGTCTTAACTGCTGAGCCATCTCCTCAGGCCAGCATTTCAGTCCTTCACTCTCAGTTATACAGAGGAACTGGCTGGACTTGGCAGTGATGTACCAGTTATTCTTTTGGGGGCGAGTTTCAAGACAGGGTTTCTCTGTGTAGCTTTTGAGCCTTTCCTGGAACTCACTCTGTAGTCCAGGCTGGCCATGAACTCAGAGATCCACCTGCCTCCCGAGTGCTGGGGATTAAAGGCGTGTGCTACCACCGCCTGGCTCAATTATTCTTAATAATGGATTGGAAGTGGTGGTGTGCTTTTTGTGAGCAGTGTAAAACTACATCTAATCCCATTTCTTTCCAGTTATTTGTGCAGAATGGTTTTAGACAGGTTGGGTCAGTCTTTTCCTATTGCAAATCTTTTTATAAACCTGTATAGATAATGACTTTAAAGACTAGACTTTTTGTTGCTTTTGGTTTTGTTCTTTTGAGACAGGATCTTGCTAGGTAGCCTAGCCCAGCATTGAGCTCAAAATCCTCCTCATTCTGCTTCTGGAGTTCTGGTGTCTATGTTTTCAATAGAAATGGTTTTAAATCAAGGACCAGTGGAAATCTTTCCAAATAGTTTTTAATGATAGTGCAAAATCCTTTAAAAAGCAGTTATTATCTTACTCATTTTAGAAGTATTATTCTTACTTGGAAAAGTCAGATTGAATATGTTGTGTGTTTTTGGAAACTGTCTGCCAGGTAGCATATATTCCTAGCCATTTGACAGCTCGTTGGTGGTTGCCATAATTAGAACTTTTACTTTGCATAGGTAGATGTGCTTATCTCTATACCCTACCCAGAAATACCTGGCAATAAGGAAGCCAGGAAGCTAGGGACTTCACTTTGGAGATCATGGACCCAGGACGAGCTTGAAGTGGAGGGGAGACAGAGAATAAGAATTTGGAATATGCCACAGCTGGAAGGGCTGCCTTGCAGTTTTAGGAACACCTGCTTCCTAAAAATGGGCGAAAAAGGGGAGTGAGTGGACTCACTCCTTTCCAACTACGGAAGACTAGGAATTTATTCTAATTATTTACATAATGAGGGAACTTGAAGAAGTTTGTTTCCATTTAATCCATGTACACACACACACACACACACACACACACACACACACACACACACACACGAACATGCCACAGCATGCCTGTGGAGTTTAGAGGCCATCTTGTAGGATTGGTTCTCTCCTTCCACCATGTATGTTCTGGAGCTCCAACTCAGGTTGCCATGGTGGTGGCAGGTGCCTTTTTTACTCACTGAACCTCCTCTACTGTTTCTATTGTGATTTTTTTTTTTTCCAGAGCTGAGGATCGAACCCAGGGCCTTGTGCTTGCTAGGCAAGCACTCTACCACTGAGCTAAATCCCCAACCCCTGTAATTTTTTTAAATGAAGGCTTTTTATAGCTTTAATATAGTTATGGAGTGTTTAGTATGTGATGCTCTCAAGGGATGGATGATGGGATAGTGAAGTAAACAGTGATCTTTTTCTTACTTTTGTATTTTTTGAAACAGGGGGTGTCTCTGTGTAACAGCCCTGGCTGTCCCGAAACTCACTTTGTAGACCAGGCTGGCCTTGAATTCACAGAGATCACCTGTCTCTGCCTCTTGAGTGTTGGGATTAAAGGCGTGGTCCACTATGCCAAGCTTGATCCTTGTCTCATGAGAACTCAGTATGTTTAGGAAGGTAGACAGCTATGAATTATTATTACCCTAGAGCCTTTTAATTTTACTTTAATATTTTTTTATTACTTTGGTACTTATATTTTATAGGTGTATGTGTGCATGTAATAAAAATTGACTTCAGTTCAAGAAGCACTAATTTGCAATTATTTGCCAAATGCTACAGTAGAAACTAGAGTATGATATTCTTTTTTTTCTAACTGTATGCATGAAACTCACTGGTGAAAATTGAAAGCAGAATGGCTTTAAAGAGAAGAGAATCTCTTCAAGTTCAAGTGACTCCACTGTCAGCTCTAGAACCATTAAATCTCATAGGAACGCTCTTGAGGACTAGCAAAATGTCATCTGAGTCAGTGTGACTGAGCAGCTTGAGAATTTTCTCCTGCTGGTATAATAACTTCGAATTTTCACAGGAGTGAATTTTAGAGTTCCGTATCAATGTACAAGGGATTTTTGCCAAGTACAGAGAAGTCTATATAAATGTAAGCTATTTACTTATCTCACACTTAGAGAAATTGTACTGTAGCTTAATGGGTCCAGTGTAAATTCTTGAACTATTGACTCCAGCCAGAACTCCTGTTTTCTTTTGATTTTATCCTTCAATACAGTAATACAGTCTTCAAACCACTATGTTTAGGATGTTAATGTAGCTACAAAATTGGAGTAGTAAATTTGGTGTATACAGAGAAGAGAGACCCATCAAATCCAGTTTCTTAGATAGTTTACTAACATTGACAGATCCCTGAAGTGCAAAGGATAAGTTATTGCTTTTACACAATTGTGTAGCTATGAGTTTTCCTGTGTCCTGCCCGGTTGGGAAAAATCTCTCACTTGCAGTCCTGTGGCCGCTTATAAAATAATCACTCAGAAGCTTAGTATTAATTACCAATTGCATGGCCTATGGCAGGCCTCTTGCTAGCTAGCTCTTATATCTTAAATTAACCCATTTCTATTAATCTATGTTTTGCCATGTGGCTTAACAGTCTACTGGCATGTTGTTCCTTGAGTGGCAGACTGGCATCTCTCCAGACTCTGCCTTTCTCTCATCTTGGATTTTCTGCCTGCCTCTAAGCTGACTTGCCATAGGCCAAAACAGCTTATTTATTAACCAGTGGGAACAACATATACTCAGTGACAGAAAGACACCCCCCAGCACAATTGAAAATATTTTGATGTATTTTAATTGTTCACATAAACGACAAAACTCATATACTCGCTGGAAAATTTCAGGGGGAAAAGACATGAATTATGAAGCATCATCCTTAAGCCCAGTTTGTCTGAGGATGGAACTATGGCACCCAGGCTTCAAATTTAAATTACTGGAATACTTAATTCATAAACAAGCATTTCTGAATTTACGTTTTCTGTTTTACATGGAGGACTTCATCAGGTATTCAAAAACCTTTTTTTTTGGAGCTGAGGATCGAGCTTGCTAGGCAAGCACTCTACTACTGAGCTAAATCCCCACCCTCAAAAACCTTTTACAATGATTATCCAAAGACTTGAAGCCATTTTTAATATGGAAAATATAAAACATAATAGCAGGAAGACTCTTACTGGATAGTTATTAGAGGCAGTGAGTGGATTGGTGATGAGATAGAAAAGGTTATTAGCTTGTGGAAAAAGTAATTGTAGTTTTGGATTTTTGCGATTTGCTGTTTGATAATGGAGTAATACATCCCCCCCCCCATCCCACTCCCCCAAACAGGGTTTCTCTGTGTAGTTTTGGTGCCTGTCCTGGATCTCACTCTGTAGACCAGGCTGACCTCAAACTCACAGAGATCCGCCTGGCTCTGCCTCCCAGTGCTGGGATTACAGGCGTGCGCCACCACCGCCTGGCAGAGTAATACATTCTTCATAAATGTGGTTATGTTCTACTCATTTCAGTGCACCTTCCTCTTTTTTTTTTTTCTTTTTGGTTTTTTGAGACAGGGTCTCTCTGTGGCTTTGGAGCCTGTCCTCGAACTCACTCTGTAGCCCAGGCTGGCCTTGAACAGAGATCCGACTGCCTCTGCCTCCCAAGTGCTGGGATTAAAGGTGTGCACCACCACCACCACCACCACCACCACCACCCGCGACCTCTACTCTTGAGTGCTGGGATTACAGGTGTGTAGCACCACGTCTAGTGTACTTTTTTGAGACATGGTCTCTCTTTGTAGCCTTGACAGGCCTGGAACTAAGTAGACCAGGCTGGCCTTGAACTCATGCGATATCCACCTGCTTCTGCCTCCTGAGTGCTGGGATTAAAGGCATGAGTTGCCATACCTGGCTCAGATTATAATTTGCTTTAATTTCTTGTTAATGACTCATGCTGCTTATTTTATTATTTTATGCTATGTCAATGATGTTAGACAAAAAGCAAATTCTAGTGACTTTTTGATCAGAATTCAAAATGGGTTGTAAAGCAGTGATAGCTTGCAGTGTCTAGGCGTCTGGCCTGGGAACTCCAGTGAACACACTGCAGCAGTGGTCCATGACATTGTACAGAATAGACAGAGCCTTGATGATGAGGAGCTCAGGGGCTGTTTATCTACAGGAGAAGGTGCCAATAACCCATTACAGGCCATTCAGTGGCCATTTGGCATTTGGAGCAAATTGGAAAGGTGAAAAAGGCACTAAGTGGGGCCTCATGAACTGACCAAAACCTTTACATTCCCCTTTTTGTACTGCCGTCCTCTTGTCCTGCACAACAACACACCGTGTCTCCACTGGATTGTGACATGCCATGAAAAGTGGATTGTATGTGACAGCCAGCAATGACACATCAGTGGCTGGATGGAGAAGATGCTCCACAGCACTTCCCAAAGCCAAACTTGCACCAAAAAATACCATGGTCACTGCTTGGTGTCTGGGTCCTGAGTCCTGGTGAAGCCCTGACATCTGAGGAGTGTGCTCAGCAAACCTATGAGACACACCCAAACCTGCAGTGCCTACAGCTGGCATTGGTCAGCAGGAAGGACCCAGTTCTCCATGACGACATCCGACTGCACATTGTACAACCAGCGTTTTCAAAAGTTGAACACATTGGACTCTGGAGTTTGCCTCACCTGACCTCTCACCAGCTGATGGCCACTTCATGCATTTCAGGAAACTCTTTGCTTCCACCATCAGCAGGGTGCAGATGCTGCTGTCCAAGAGTCCTTTGAATCATGCAGCAGAGACTGAAAAAGTACTTATTTTTGTATGTATGTGTGTGCAGTTGGCTTGTGCATGTTGTTATACATGTGGCAGTCAGAGGACAAGTCGGCTGTCTCCTACTGGAAGGGTACATGAGTGCTGTGGCACATATGTGGAGGTCAGAGGACAGTTTAGGATAGTGAGTTCTCTCCTTGTCCTTGGGATCCAACTCAGATTGTCAGGTTTTACTTACTGCCTTGCAATTCCTTTCACACCAACCTGATAGAAGAGAAGGGGAGGAGGAGGAAGGAGAATGTTTCATGTATTGAGATTGAGCGGCTGTATGGCAGTCAGAGACTTTAGGAGGTCATGGGATTAGAGGATTGGCATTGATAACTATTGGGAGCTGTCAGTGTGAGTGGTGACTAAAGGAAGGACAGACAACTGTGCAGAGTGTGTGCAGTGTGGAGGGTGGGTAGAGAAACCACGGCAGAGGATGACATTTACGTGAGCAATATTTTAAGTGGTAATGGATTGGAAAGATGGTGACGTGTCCCAGGAGCCATGGGAAGTTAGGGTTGGAAAAAGTAGGGGCTAAGATGGGATGAGGATTCAATAGTTGAGAACGGTGTGTGTGTGTGTGTGTGTGTGTGTGTGTGTGTGTGTGTGTGTGTGTATGTATGTGCTGGGAAAGAAGCTCAGTTGGTAAAGTGCTCGACATGAAAGCGTGAGGACTGGAATTTGGACATTTAGCAACTTGTAGGGAGCTGGGTACCATGATACCGTGTGGAGCTGCCTGCCCAGCTAGTCTAGCACAAGCACTGAGTTCTAGATCCAGCAAGAGACCTCCCCACTCTAAAGGTGGGGAGTTACTGAGAAAGACAGGAGGGTGCCTGCCGTTGACCTCTGGCCTTACAGGTGCACTCAGACACAATGGACACATGCTTCTGTGTGTTCCCTGTGGAGAACACAGCACAGGCACTTCATACACATATGTGCAAATGCCGCCCCACTAAATAATCATAATAAATAAATGTAAATTTAATAAAAAAAATCCTTGCTACCTTTATCCTAACACTGGGGAGGCAGAGGCAGGCAGATCTCTTGAGCTTGAGGCCAGCCTGGTCTATAAAGACAGAGTTCCAGGACATCCAGGGCTGTTACATGGAGGAACCCTGTCTTGAAAAACTTAAAAAAAGAAAAAATCCTTGCTTATACATTCTTGGAAAGTCTTTAGGGTTCAGACAAACCTCCTGAGGAGAGCTTTTCTATCAGTCAGGAATCTCTAGAAGAACAGAACTGATAAAATGAATCTATGTGTATATAGAAAGGGGATTTATTAGAGTTGCTTACAGGCTATGGTCTAGCTAGTCCAACAATGGCTGTCTACCAATGGAAAGTCAGAAAATCTAGTGGTTATTCAGTTCACAAGGCTAGATGTCTCAGCTAGTCTTTAGTATATACTGGGATCCTGAAAACTAGTCTCTATTAGTACTCACAGAGAGAGTGAGGACTAGCAGGCAAGGAGCAAAAGCTTCCTCCTTCCATGTCCTTTACATGTGCTGTCAGAAGAAGGTGTGCCTGTGGAGGCCAGAAAGGTATTGGATCCCCTGGAGCTGGAGTTCCAGATGGTTGTGAGCTGCCCTGTGGGTTCTAGAAACCAACCCTGGTCCTCTGGAACAGCAGCCAGTGCCCTTAGCTGCTGAACCTTTCTCTAGCCTGCTGTGGCTTTCTTAAGTCTCCAGTGCTCAGCACATTTGTGAGCATATTCACAACACTGAAAAAGTTGACCTGTGTTTGTTTGTGCGATTTCAGAATGGACTTGGTTTTTCTCTCTAGTGTCTCAATGAAATCCTGGAGTCAGCAGACGCACCTTTAGAAGTCACCGAAGGATTCATTCAGTCAATTTCCCTGTCGGTTCCATGGGGCTCCTTGCTGCAGGATAATTGTGCACTGGAAGTGAGAGGGCTAGAGATGGTCTTCCGTCCTAGACCTCGTGTAGGTAGGTGTGTTACACAGGCCTGTTCTGTTTGTTTCAGCCTTGACCCCAGGAAAGCTGAAAAGTCAACCCAACTGTAAAAAATTGAGCATTGGATATATGACTTTGAACTGGATTTGTGAGATTGATCATTTGATAAAATCAGAAGGTTTAGCACTTTGTAAGATGTATGTGAGTATACCTTTAGAGGGGTCCCTCCTTATTCACACTCCAGAACACTAATGTATAGATAATATACTATTATTTCCAGTTATCTGAAGTGACTTCTATTTTAAAGATTAAAAATACTATGTTTTCAAATGAGGAAGACTATTCAGAGATTCATGGAGAAATATTGGAAGCACATAGGTTTAGATTTTTTTTAAAAGATTTATTTATTTATTATATATACAGAAGAGGGCACCAGATCTCATTGCAGATGGTTATGAGCCACCATGTGAGTGCTGGAAATTCAACTCAGGACCTCTGGAAGAGCAGTCAGTGCTCTTAACCTCTGAGCCATCCCTCCAGCCCAGGTTTAGATTTTTTTAAATTAAAGTTTTTATAATTTTAAATTATGTATATGTGAGGGAGGGGGTAGGGTATGTGTGCACATGAGTGTATGTGCCTGTGGAGGTCAGAAGCATCAGATCCCTCTAGAACTAGAGTTACAAGCAGTTGTGAGCTACCTGATGTGGGTGCTGGGAACCGAATTCAGGTGGTCTGTAAGAGTAGTGCAGGCTCTTAGCTGCTGACCTCCAGGACTGGATAGAAGGGGCTTTTACCAGTGAAATCCGGAACACTTAGAGTGTTGAAGAACAATGACAATAAGTGACTAGAACGCTGAATTAAAACTCACATCTACCGGGCGGCGCACGCCTTTGATCCCAGCACTGGGGAGGCAGAGCCAGGCGGATCTCTGAGTTGAAGGCCAGCCTGGTCTACAGAGTCAATTCCAGGACAGCCAGGGCTACACAGTGAGACTCTGTCTCAAAAAACCAAAACCAACCAACCAAACAAAACCAAACAAAAAAACTAGCACTAACCAACAAAAATACTTCACCACATCCATGTTGATAATAGATCTGTAAGGTGGGCTTGGATAAGGGGATATGCTTCTCAACTATAGAATGTAACCCAGAAAAATGGATAGAAATGATCAGTCTAGGTAAATGCTGTGTAGATATGTGTATATATATATAACCCAAGTATTTGCCTGGAAAATGAAAGTTTACATGATACTTCATAGAGCTACAGTAATCTATTTTGAAAATAGAAATGCTCTAAATATTTCATTTATTTATTAGTATTTATTTTATTTTGGGGCAGTCTCACTATGTAGCCCAGGCTGGCCAGCCCTGAGCCCATGATCTTCCTGCCTCAGCCTCCTGAGTGTTGGAATTGCAGCGGTATTTCACCATACCTGGAAGCAATCAGATATTTGTGTGTGTGCATGAATTTTAAAGCCAAGAACATCCTCTGGTGTTGTTTCTAGATTCTGTGTATGTTATGTTTTGGAGACAGAGTCCGTTAGTCTGGACTTATGTAGGCTAGACTGGCGGGCCAGAGAGTCCCAGGGGTCTGCATGTTTCTATTTCTTGGCACGAGGATCACCATATTACTTTTTGTAATGCACAGATGTAGGTCCTCAAGCTTGCAAAGCAAGAACTTTACTGACTGAACCTATCGTCCCAGCTCCCTGATAATGTAATTTATAAGAACATTGTATCTAGCCAGGTACAGCAACACATACTTGTAATTCCAGCTGTGATGCAAATTTTGGGGTTAGCTTGAGTACATAAGAAGATTCTATCTTAAAACCCAAATGACAACATAAATGATTTTATTATCATCCTCATTATTGTTGTTGTTACTATTATTAGGGTTTTTTTGAGGCAGGATCTCATTATATAGGTTTGGCTGTCCTGGAACTCACAGAAATCCTCCTGCCTCTGCCTCCCTAGTGTTGGGATTAAAGACCTGTGCCGCCAGTCCTGGCTCTGATTCCATTTTTTTTTTTTTTTTTTTCCCTGAGACAGAGTTTTTCTGTGTAACTTTGTGCCTTTCTTAGAACTCACTCTGTAGCCCAGGCTGGCCTTGAATTTATAGAGATCCACCTGCCTCTGCCTCCCAGGTACTGGGATTAAAGGTGTGTGCCACCATCACCTTCCGGCTCTGATTCTATCTTTTAACCACAGTGGGTAATACTCCCTTTGGAAGTTGAGCTTTGAAATATTTTCCCCTTTAAAACAGCCTATTAAAAGGGTCTTTAGTTCCATTTGGAAGGCAGTAATTGTAGTAATGTGTCGGTTTACTCTGAGCTGTGTAAGGAGGTAGGATTTCCTGAGCAGGAGAAGTTGGGAAGAGTTCTTAGGGTCTCTGTGTCCAGCCCTCTGGGGACACCCTTTTAGTCCACCTGCATTTGGACTGACTCTGCAGCTGACATCATCTGCTGCTGGATTTCCTGGTGATACCTCTGTATTCATCCTTGACAGTCATATCTCATCTCTCCTAATTAGTGGTAAACTCTCTGAAGTGCATAACTCATCATTTATTTTTCTATCTCTGTAGTTGGTTAGCAGACTTCAGCTCCCAGTCCAAATTAGTGTGCCATCTGTTTTCATTAAGTCACATTTTATTGAAACATACCCATGCTGTTCGTTTACTCTCCATACTTGCTTTGGCCCTTGGAGATCTGCACAAGTGTGACAGAGCACATAGCTCACAAAGCCTAATACCCACTGCCTGACCCTTTACAAAGGATGTTGTTCGGCACCTGCTCTGTACTGTCCAGCACGGTGCCGTATGCCTACTAGGTTTTTGCTGAATGAATATCTGAATTAATATTGGATAAAAATAAAACTTGAAATAACAATATGTTGCAGAACTTTTACATCCTGTATTTTTATTGTTGTTCTGTTATTGTAAGGTGGTTCTTTAATGTCCAGTGTAATTTCTCACAAGTAACATCATAAAGTTAAAAATTACCATAAACATAATATTTTAAGAAGTGCCATTAATATAACAGATTATTTAGGTTTATTTGTACTTTCTGCAGCAACTGGGTCTGAGCCTATGTATTGGTCCAGCTTCATGACCAGCAGTATGCAGCTGGCAAAGGAGTGTCTTAGCCAGAAGCTGACAGATGAGCAAGGAGAAGCATCCCAGCCTTTCGAAGGTCTGGAGAAGTTTGCAGAAACCATCGAAACAGGTTTGCATCCTGAAGCATCTTCCCAGCCCGTGCTCTATGTGCTGCTCTGGGGCCTGAGACTATTCGTTGCAGTGATTTTTTTTTTTTTAAAGGATTACTATTTTCTCTTCAGTACTTCAGAACCCAGGCTGTTTTAATCATTCCATTCAGTTTGATTGCATACTTTTGTTCCTGGGTTTTCCTTGTTTAGTTTTTTATGCTTGTGGGAGGATCAGGCTAGAAAGCTATGGTGTCCTAAGTGTCTGTTGTGATGTAACTTGGGGACATGCTTATGGGGCACCATGTGTTTTACAAAATTCAGACTCTAGGGATTTAAAAGGAAAGAAGTCTACCTTTGTAATTTTCTTAGCACACTAGGAATGATTTCTTTACTGAGATTGGATGGGGAAGCAGCACTGATGAATACTTGCCTAGCATGAAGGAGGCCCTGGCCTGGTCCCCCGGAACCTGAAAAGGGGGAGGGGTGGGGTGGAGACGGGTTCTCACTTGGTGTGCTGTGACTTTCCATTGGTGATTGCTTGTTTGTTCCAGTACTAAGAAGAGTGAAAGTCACTTTTATAGACACCGTGTTAAGAATTGAACATGTGCCAGAAAATTCCAAAGCTGGAGCTGCACTTGAAATCCGAGTAGAGAGGTAAGATTTTTTTTGTCTGGAAACTCATGACCTCACTCTGATTCTGACATTACACTTGGACAAAGGGCGATACTAAATTAATATATTGCATGCTTTCAGAGTAAAGTACTGCTCTCGGAGTTATCCTCTCATCCCATTACTGAAACTGTAAGCACCAGTTAGCGTATAATTACATCCAGTGCTATGTTGAACTTGCCTGAGCAGTTGTCTTGGTTAACTTGAGTGCCGCTGTGTTGAGGCTCTTTCACAGTGTCCACTACTCCCCTGTGTGCAGTGCAGTGTTTGGGGGCATTTGGTAATGTGAAAGACTCAGCTTCATGATGCTGGGTTTGGGTATTTCTTTAGTGAAAAAGGATGATGATGGTGTTTCTTTTGAGGATTTTGTGAAGATATTTTTAAGGTTAAATATCTAATGATGATTTAAGTCAGACATGTTGCTTTTATTTTATTTATTTATTCTTTTGAGCTTAGGATCGAACCCAGGGCCTCGTGCTTGCTAGGCAAGTGCTCTACCATTGAGCTAAATCCCCAACCCTGCTTTTATTTTTTATGCATATTCACTGGAGCTCTATCACAGTATTGATTTGAGGTAGTTACTGCTTAGCCACGGCCATGTTATATGGCCTCCCAACAGAAATGTACATGGCTCAGTGGCTAAAAGCATTTCCTGTTCTTCCAGAGGCCCTGAGTTCAGTTCCCAGCAATCATGTTGAGCAGTTCACAGTGGCCTGCAGTTCCAGTTCCATGGGATCCAGCGCCCTCTTCTGTCTCTGCTGGGTACCTTCGTTCATGTGACATACACTCACAGATACAATACCTAGGCACATAAATGAAAATTTAAAAACAATGTACAACCGGGCAGTGGTGGTGCACACCTTTAATCCCAGCACTGGGGAGGCAGAGCCAGGCGGATCTTTGTGAGTTCTACAGCCTGGTCTACAGAGAAGTTCTATGATATCCAGGGCTACACAGAGAAACCCTGTCTTAAAACAAAACAAACAAAAGTCTTCTGAGTCAGACTCTCAAGTAGCTCAGGCTGCCCTTGAACTCCTGATCCTCCTGCCTCTACCTTCTCTATGCTGGGCTGCAGGGTATAGTCTTAGGGGTGCCAGCACTGCTTCCTTTAAAAAACTGTTGCAAGTATGTTTCCCTGGATTTGTGTCCAAACATCCTTTTGTACCTTTCAGAACCGTGTACTGTGATGAAACTGCTGACGAGTCCTCGGGAGTCAATGTGCATCAGCCCACTGCCTTTGCTCACAAATTGCTGCAGCTCTCTGGAGTATCTCTCTTCTGGGATGAATTTTCTGCTTCAGCAAAATCTTCCCCAGTGTGTTCAACTGCACCAGTGGTAAGAAAATGAAAACACAATCCCCAGGACAGTGGTGGAGGTGTTGTTCAGTTGGTAGAGGGCTAGCCTAGCATAGATGAAGTCCTAGGTCTTATCACCACCCTTGGGAGGTAAGAGCGGGAGAATCAGAGATTCAAGGACATCCTCAGATAGTGAGTTCAAGGCCAGCCAGGTATATGTATATACAGAGACTCTTGTCTCAAAAAAACCAAACAAAAAACCAGGGCAGTGGTGGCGGATCTCTGTGAGTTCAAGGCTAGCCTGGTCTCTAAAGCGAAAGCGAGTTCCAGGAAAGGAGCAAAACTACACAGAGAAAGCCTGTCTTAAAAAAAAAAAAAAAAAAAAAAAAAAGGATTTCTTTTAGCTGGGTGGTGGTGGCGCACACCTTTAATCCCAGGACTTGGGAGGCAGAGCCAGGTGGATCTCTGAGTTCGAGGCCAGCCTGGGCTACCAAGTGAGTTCCAGGAAAGGTGCAAAGCTACATAGAGAAACCCTGTCTCGAAAAAACAAAAAACCGAAACAAACAAACAAACAAAAAAACCAGTCCTACAAAACATGGTCACGGTTCTTAGAAGTTTTAAATAAAGACTTTCAACCAGGTATGGAAGTACAGCACTTGAGAAGCTGAGCAAGAGGGCAGCCTGGGCTACTAGTGAGTCTCTATCTAGGAAGAAAGAACCCAGGGATTGTTAAGTCTTCTTGAATACAGTATTCATTAATGAGTCTCCCCATCTGGTTTAGCAAATCTGGTTAATGTAAATATTCAGCTAATGTAGCTGAGACCAGCCCCACACCCCTAAAGCTCTGCCTGGCTTGCTCATTAGTTAATGGAGAAATGTTTTCTACGTATCTGTAGTTAGAATGAGGTGTTAGCATCTGGGGGAGCTAATCCCAGTGGTCAGTCCTCTAAGCATGCTTGTGAGGATGCTCTAGATTAGGTGGACAGGCCTTCCCTCAATGTGGGTGATGTCATTCAGTGGGCTGGGTCTCAGACCACATAAGGAAGAGAGACTGAGCTAGAGCCTGCCCTCTGACTGTGGGTGCGGTGTGAGCAGCTGGCCTCCTGCCACCTTGCCTTCCCCACTCTGGTGGAATGTGTGCCTGCACCTGAGCCGGAAGAAACCCTCCCTTCTTTAGGTGCTGTTTGCCAGGTACACAGCCACTAGAAAAAGGTCTCGTCCCTTCACATGAAGGAGCATGTCACCTTCCGTGACTAATGCCTCTGTTAGTGAGCATTGTCATGGGAAGCATACCTTAGATGTTTTCTGTTATCAAGGTTCTTATTCTTGGGTTTGGATACATGGCTCAGTGATTAAGAAGACTGACTGACTGTTCTTCCAGAGGATCCAGGTTCAATTTCAGCCACAACAATCTGTAATTCCAGCTCTAAGGGATCCGAAGACCTCTCCTGGCCTCCAGGGACACATGTCATGCACAGACACGGATGCCCGTAAAATACTCATACATAAAAAAATAATAAAGTATTAAAAAAAAACCAAACCAAACAAAAAGGAATTTTAATTCTTTATCAAGCATGGCATCCTTTTATAAGTTGATAAATCTATAATTTGCCTTTGATATCACAAATCAGGTATTTTTTCTTTTCTTTTTCATTATTATTATTATTATTATTATTATTATTATTATTATTATTTTTGAGACAGAGTCTCCTTGTCACTGTGGCTCAGGATGACTTCAAATTGGTGATCTCAACCTCCCGAATGCTGGAATTACAGGCATCACTTCCATATTTGTTTGGTTTGCACATTGTTTATTATTTGAACAGATAATGTGTATGTGCAGTGTGCACCAGCATACACACACACACAAACACACACACACACACACACACACACACACACACACACCCCTCTACACGCACACACGCACAAGCTTGTGTGTACTGCACTTGTGTGGAGATCAGAGGACAACTTTGTGGAGTCAGTTCTTCCATCTTTATGTGCATTGTGGGATCGGACTCAGGTCTCCAGGTTTGGGGCAAGTGCCTTTACCCACTGGGTCATCTTGCTGGCTCTGTGCTCTTTTCATAAAGTCTTTTTTGATGGCTTTATGCTATACTAACATAGTACTGCTTCATTTTAGCCACAAGATAATGGTATGTCTAGTGTAATGATGCTGTTTTGCATGTCAAATCCAAGATGATATTTATATACACCCTGACTCATTTATGCTGAAATATTTTAAATAGTTACTTTATTTTTATTACATTATTGCAGGAAACTGAGCCAAAGCTTTCACCTAGCTGGAACCCCAAAATTGTTTATGAGCCACACCCACAGCTAACTAGAACTTTACCAGAGATAGCACCCTCGGATCCAGTGCAGATTGGAGGGCTAGTGGGCAGGCTGGAGTTGAGTCTCACTCTGAAACAGAATGAAGTGCTTCCGGGAGCCAAGGTCAGTATTGTTTTGTATTCCCTGCTAAAGACAGGTGTTTAATCTTCACAGTGGCATAGTGCTTGATTACTATGGGCTGTCTGTGACTAAGGATCTATTCTTTGCACTTTGAGTGGCCCAGCTCAGATTTTCCTTCCTATTTGTGAACTGCTCTCAGGTTAAGAAATCCTTTACCAGGTCTTCACTTGCGGCCTTCTGAGGAGGTCCTTAATGGAGCAGATAGTGTAGGTAGCTGTAAATGCTGCAGGGACTGCCCTGCTGTGGCAACAGCCTTGGAAAACCAGCACATATGTGTCTTTGGGGAGCGCATATGCCATTTCTTAAAGAAGCAAATGCCATGAGAAAAGCTTTAGTGGTCTGTTTTGGCTGGATATAGTCTTCTACATTTGGAAGCTTTGATTTCAATGCAGATATAAAGTTTTGCACACTGACTAGATTTGTGTAACTATTCTCTGTGAGTTCTGCATGTTAAGGGACAGAAGAATGAGTGGTAGTTTTGTGTGGTGGTGTTATATTCCAGTTCTAGTCAGTATTGGGTATTTGGAGATACTATTATTCTTGCCTATACATTAATATTTTTACATACTAATTTCAGTATTTGTATATTTTGTTTAATGTAAATGAATATTATATGGGAAAAGTAAGTTCTGGAGATCAACACTGGGCAGCATAGCGCTTAGACATGGTAACTCACAATAGCTGTAACAGGGCAGCATGGGCAGCACACCAGGGTAGGGCTTTAGTCCTTCCAGCATCCCTTAAACCCGAGCCTTTCAGCTGTGAGTTCAAGTATCGCATGACTTCCTGCTCTAGTTTCTGAGATAGTGCCCCTGGAATCTGTTGTATACCACACAATCAGGTTTAGTGGATTTTTTTTTGGAAATTATTGATGCAAAAGCAGGGGACTGCTTTGGTTGAATTTAGAGAAATTCATATTACATTACACGGTGTTGAAAATGCTTAGTTATTTTCAGTGTTTTATATTTTCAAAAGAAAGCAATGAGTACTTTGTTCTTTGTATTTCAAATTCAGAATGTACCCATAATGAAATATTCCTATGACAATTAGAAACGAAACTACTGATCTTCCATCCTAATGAAAACCAGAGACTGTATGTGGTTTCAATCCAAGAAACAAATGTGTCCAGTAACAGAAACACGTTTCCCCACTCTGGATGTGGCCTGGGTGTCAGCAGTCTGTAGGAGCCTCATAAAACACTCAGTCTGTAGGCACACCAGGAGAGCCATTTCGTAGAAGGAGTAGGGCTTTGCATTTGTGTATGCCTAGGTTCAGACCTGGCTGTGAGCTATGTGATCTTTGCTTTGTGGATCTCTTTCCTTCTCTGTAAACAGAAACAATAATAAGATAGTAGGAGCTGTGTGATGGCTCAGCTCACCACACAAGGTGAGACACAAGGGGAAAATGTGCATAGAGAACAAGAAAGGAAGCGCCCATAAGCACTGCTTTCTGCCTGGGTTTCGGCTGTGGCTTCTAGCCTCCTGTGCAGGAGAAAGTAGTGTCCATGCAGCAGGCCACTGAGATGCATGCTGTGGAGTCCAGTGTGGCTGGCCCGGTCTTACAGTCAGTGCCATCATTGGTTCTGAGGATTTGATTGTTTTGAAGGGTGATGAATACCGTCTTGTTGCTGTGTTCGATAGTCTCCAGAACACTTAGAGACGGACAGCATGGCATTGGACTTGCTGACATGGAATTTCTCTGGATTTTCCCTCCTTCAGCCACAGTTGCTGGTCTTTATGTCCTTTTGTTGAGACTGTGTGCATTAGGTGAAGCTGCCCAACGCCGGGAGTGATACTTACCTCAGTGCCCTACTTACTCTTAACTGTTCTTATGTTTTTAAGTTGGATGTTGATGGACAGATAGATTCCATTCATCTATTCCTGTCGCCAAGGCAAGTACACCTGCTTTTGGATATGTTGGCAGCTATTGCTGGACCAGGCAAGTATGACTGTTATGATTATTTCCTGTAATTCTTGAAACTCTTAGGTGAAAATATAACATAGATAGATGAGTGTTATTTTGGGGGTATGTGACATTAGAGGTGTATTTTAAGTAGATGTTCTAATTACTTGATTGGATTAGGTCTTTGAAACTGTGTTATCATGCTGTAAATTTGCATTCAGGTTATTTGGTTACATTCATCTTAAAAATTGTTCTGAGTCAGACAGTGGTGGCTTACATCACAGAGGCAAGAGGATCTTCAAGGCCAGCCTGATCTACAAAGAAAGTTCTAGGACAGCCAGGGCTACACAGAAAAAACATTGTCTCAAAAACCAAAACAATAGCCACACAGTGGTGGTGCATGACTTTAATCCCAGCACTTGGGAGACAGAGGCAGGCGGATCTCTGTGAGTTTGAGGCCGGCCTGGTCTACAAAGCGAGTTCCAGGACAGCCAGGTCTGCATAGCGAAACCCTGTCTGGAAAAACAAACAAACAAAAAACCCCACAAAAAACCCCCCCAAACAAACAAACAAAACCCATTTTTTATTTATTTATTTATTATGTATACAGTATGTATGACTGCAGCCCAGAAGAGGGCACCAGATCTCATTACAGATGGTTGTGAGCCACCATGTGGTTGCTAGGAATTGAACTCAGGACCTCTGGAAGAGCAGCCAGTGCTCTTAACCTCTGAGCCATCTCTCTAGCCCCAAACCCATATTTTTTGTACATAGTGAATTGCACACATTGTTTTTAGGTGTTTACATCTTCTAGAGGTGAGTTTAGATACAAAAACCAACATTTTTGTACACAATAAGTCACATACATTAGGAACTCACATCTAGAGGTGAGAGTTTACATTGTTGGCTTCAAGCTGCTGCTTAGGCCTCAAATTGATGTAACCAGCTTTCTGCTAGTATGATCAGCTTGCCATTGCTTAAGTGGAGTTTTAGAAAGAAATGCTTAACTAACTACAAATTGAATTGTTCTTTCTTCTTATATATTTGTAGAAAATTCTAGCAAAATAGGGTTAGCTAATAAAGACAGGAAGAATCGACCCCTGCAGCAGGAAGACGAACATCGAATTCAGATGGAATTGAACCGACACTATCTGAGGAGAGATTCCCTGACTATGGGCGTCTCTTCAGAGACACGCTTCTATGAGGCAGAAACGGCTCGCACGCCTTCTAGCCGCGGTAAGCAGCTCACTCAGTCAACACTAGACCTGTGCTATCCCATAGGAGGAATTAGACTTGATTTTGCCTTCTGTGGGAAAACAAAGTGTTTGGCAATGGAGAAAAGAAGCACAGGGTGTTTATTCTTCTGTTGGCCCACCAGCACTATCATTTTCAGGTGTATAGTTGGTCTAAGCAATGGTCTTTTTCCCTAAGGGAAGTCAGGTTTTGAAATTGTAGACTGACACATAAATAGATTGGGAATAACTGTCATTATTTCATTGTGTATTCATGTGATTGTGTGCAGCAGATAGCCCTAAGGAGGAAGCATTGCTAGTCTCTCCATCTGTTGGTGTAAATAATTGTTACCCAGCTCACTGTACATTACAGGGATTTTGAACCGTATAAGCACTAGTGTAAAAATCTAGAGAAGTGTGAACCAAATAAAAATTAAAGCCTACTTAAGAACTTGGAGACATAACAAGCTTGGTTTATGTGAGGTCAGACAATCAGTAGAGAGAAGGCATTGAATTGTCATAGAATTCTACATGTCTCTGGTCCCTCTTCCCATCTGGGAAATAGCTGTATCTATAAGAAGCCAAAGACTGCAATGTAGTTACAGAATTTTATTATTTGCAATTTGGTGCTGGAGATGAAGTGCAGGGCCCTGTGTGAGCCGATGCCATTTGAAAATCTGAATTTTCAGTTCTAACTTGCCCTATGACAACTAACAATTTGCTGTATTGCTGCATGTCATGTAAACCCACAGAAAACTTGGGGAGGCTCGACCTTTGCTGTGCAATTGTGTGTTTACTGTGCTGCTAATGGCCATGCTCAGACACACTACTCACAGCTGTGTTTCAGGTAGTTGGGAGGAAGATTCTGTTAATGTGTCTAAACTTCTTTAAGGAGCACATGGGTGGGATGTATTGTGACAAACTCTAATCTCTCCAGAAGAAGAAGTTTTCTTCTCCATGGCCGACATGGACATGTCTCACAGTCTGTCGTCTCTTCCACCCCTTGGGGACCCTCCACACATGGACCTGGAGTTATCTCTGACTAGTACATACACAAACACGCCTGCAGGATCGCCGCTAAGTGCTACTGTGGTAAAGTATTACTCCATTTCTTCTGTTTTTCAGAAGGCACTTCTAAGATCCTACACTTTATTCATGTATTTAAAAACCAATCTCTTGTAGCTGCAGCCAACTTGGGGAGAGTTTGCGGACCACAAAGAGCAGCCTGTGAGAGGGCCAGCATTCCCATCTGACTTGGTCCACCCGGCGCCTTTACAAAAAGCTGGTTAGTTTCCACCAGAGGCTTTGAAAATAAAAGGCAAAGTGTGTATTCTAAGATAGTGTGTTTTGCTTTTTCCTTCTCCTGATCCATTTTCTACCTCCCTCCCTGTATCATCTGTGTATACCTCTGTCTGTCATTCTTCTACAATCATTCTGTGCTCCGGGGTTATCCCCCGGGCCTTGTCCATGGCAAGCCTGCACTCTCTACTGCCACATTTTCTGTGTGTATCTTTCATAATTTCTCTTTTAGTCTTGGGCAGTCACAAAGTTTAGAAAGAAGAATAATTGAACAGTTCATTGGAAATACTTTAGAATAGTTAGTTATACTTATCATATTCTTTTGGTTGTTGTTTAATTTTGTTTTTGAGATAGGGTCTTCTATAGTTCAGGATGATGGCTATGATCTCACTTGACTTTTTTACCTCCACCTCCTGAGTGCTAGGTTGCTAGGTGTGCACCAGTATGCCTGCTTCTCATTATAGCCTTTGTATATTTAATACATAGATTCTATGGAAAAACACCATACATTTCCTATCATTGCAATTTAAAACTTTCATTCAACTATCTGATTTATCTCTCTGTGAATGGTGTGTATGTATGCCTTTGTGTTTATGTGTGGGGTGTGTGTGTGTGTGTATTTATGTGTGCCTGTTTGTGTATTGTGTATTTGTGTGGTGTGTGTATGTGCATACATATGTGTTTGTGTATAAGTGTATGTGTACACATGCGTGTGTGTCTTTGTGTATATGTGTTTTGTGTGTGTATGTGTAGGCATGTTTATGTGTGTATGTGTATAGGCCTGCGTGTGTTTATGTGTGTATTCGTGTGTACCATTGGGCATTGATGGTACCCAGCCAGTGCTCCATTATTATACCCTAGCTTCTTGAGTCTTTTTTTCATTGTTTTTATATTGCTTATTAAAAAAAAAAAGTCTCAGTTTTGATTCTGCATTTCCTTCCCCAGGACTGGGGATTGAGCTTAGTATCTTGACCATGCTAGGTAATTTCTTTACCACTGTTCTGCACTCTTGACCCTTACTCTTCAAAATTTAACTAGAAAATCAGTAAGCTTAAAGGAGAATTCAGTGTGTAGCTTTTGGTTAATCTTGATTTTTTTTTTTTTTTTTTTTGAGACAGGGTTTCTCTTGTGTAGCTTTGTGCCTTTCCTGGATCTCACTCTGTAGACCAGGCTGACCTTAAACTCATAGAGATCTGCCTGGCTCTGCCTCCTGAGTGCTGGGATTAAAGATGTGCACCACCACTGCCCGGCTTTGATTTTTTTTCTAACACAGTTTTATAGTGCAAAAGATGTGTCCACACATTTCTGTGTACTGAGATGGACTCTCGTACTTCCGAGTCCTGCATACCAGATGAACAGGGTAGCTGTCTGTTTAAGGTGTTTTGAATTCTGACTCAGAGAACTCCATGTATTTCAGCTCTCCCCTCTAGGTCTGTTTCAGTGGATGAATCCAGGCCTGAGTTCATCTGTAGACTGGCTGTGGGCATCTTCTCAGTCTCTGTGCTGCACATCGATCCTTTGTCTCCAGCGGAAACCTCTCCGAACGTCAGTCCATTGACACCCATGGCCGTTGCCTTCTTCTCTTGTATAGAGAAGATGGACCCAACCAGACTGTCGACAGAAGACTTTAAGTCTTTTCGAGCAGTCTTTGCAGATGCTTGTTCACACGATCACCTCAGGTGAACTCTCCTCACTATTAATGATACATCAGAAAGAGCCCAGTACACACTGTGGCATCTGTCTACCTCCCTGTTTTGGTTCAGTGGCTGACCAGTGAAATTTACTGCAGTTTTGTGGAGATACATCTGTAGGGTCTCTCCTTCACATTGTGGAGTATGAGAATGATGCAGATATAGAGCTAGATAGTTTGTAGCTCCCTCCCTGTTCTCGCCAAGTTTGTCTTACCACGTTTTGCCATCATCCCTGCTATCACTATTGAAATGATGGAAATGGTTCTTTTTGGCAGGGGAAGTGGCAGAGATGATGGTGGTGCTGAGGGCAGGCGCGATGCTAGACCGTGAGGAGGGGAGTTAATAGCAAGCCTGGGCTGAGAGTTTGAATGCCTCGTTTTCTGCTGATTCTTACAGCTGGGAGCCTTCATGCAATGAGGCCTAATAGATGAGCTGACTGAATCAGAGAATATAGGGTTAGAATGCAAATACTGCATACTTTTTTTTTTTTTGGTTTTTCGAGACAGGGTTTCTCTGTGTAGCTTTGCGCCTTTCCTGGAACTCGCTTTGTAGACCAGGCTGACCTCGAACTCACAGAGATCCGCTGCCTCTGCCTCCCGAGTGCTGGGATTAAAGGCGTGTGCCACCACCGCCTGGCAAATACTGCATACTTTAATATAAACATGATCTGTAAAATGAGTGATATTTTGTATAATGTATAAACAAATAAAATTTGTATTTTAGAGAATGCCTGTTTATGGAGACAGAATCTCATGATATAGTCTAGTCTGGCCTCAGACTTTCAGGCAGCCTTAGATAACCCTGTCTTTCCTGTCCTCTCGCCTCTGCCTCCTGAGATGATAGGTGTGAGCCACCATACTTGGTTTTAGGCAGTGCTGGGGGTTGGACCCAGGGCTTCATGCATGCAAGGCTAGTGCTCTACCAACTGAGCTAAATAAACCCTGACCCTAGCCTACGGTTATTGTAAGCTAAGTTTTCTGGAGTGTCAAAGTTAACATGTGAAGTAGTTTTTGATCCCCATGAAAAGATGCTCTGGGGGTTAGGGCAATGGTACTTCAGCTTACATTGTACGAACATTTCCCTCAGTTGTGTCAAAGTTCCAGATATCTGCCAGTAGGACTATGACAGAAAACCTGTGAAGCCCGCCAGCTGAAGTTCAGAGTCCTGCATATTTGTTGTTCAACTCTTCCAGAGTACTAGGATTTCAGGTGTTCACCACCATGCCCTGCTAGAATGATGATGTTTTTAGATAGTTTTGTTTTTTTTATTAAGAGATTTTCTATTCACTTTACATATCAACCACAGATTCCCCTGTCCTCCCTCCTCCCAACCCCTGTTTTTAGATAGTTTTAAGAACCCATTTCATACATTTTACAGATCTGAATTTTAAAGTTTTTTTGTTTTAAGACAGGGTTTTGCTGTGTAACCCTGGCTGTCCCGGAACTTACTATCATCTAGACTGGCCTCAGACTTACAGAGATCCATCTGCCTCTGCCTCCTAAGTGCTGGCCTTAAAGGCATATGCCACAATGCCTGGCTGGATCTGAGATATTTTATCCACTGCAGTCTAAGTTTGGAGTGTGGAAGAAGGAGGGACACTGTTGGGCAATAAAGGCATCCTGGGAAGTTTCCCATGGTAAAGATGTTAAGGAATAGGAAATGTGAAGCTCACATCCTTAGGGATATTAATGACCACTAACAGCTTGAACTTGTTAGAGTAAGCATGTGGTTATTATACTAACATTTGCATGTTATTCTTTAGGCTTATGTATGTTTAATGGAGAAGCATGTGGAGACTCTGAAATGCTCCTTTTTTTAATGGTAGGTTTGTAGGTACCGGCATCAGAGTGTCCTATGAGCAGAGGCAAAGGTCGGCTTCCCGGCATTTTAGCACTGACATGTCCATTGGGCAAATGGAGTTTCTGGAGTGTCTGTTTCCAACGGATTTTCATTCTGCCCCTCCCCACTACACAGAGGTAAATGCTCTTTAACACCCCTTTGAGATGATTTTTACATTTAATTGGCTTTTTAAAAAATTGAATGAACAACAATAATTTTCTTAAAACATGCCAGCATCACAAAGTGTGTGTGTTATTTTTTATCTTTGTGATTGTTGATACAGATCTTAAAGGTTCTTCTATGAAGCTAGTAAATATTTTGAATGAAGTGAGAGTTACCCGAGGAGGCAGGCAGGCTGTGAGCCTGCTCTTTTATTTAGTTTTCCAAGTTTTTCTTAGCTATTGGCCTGTTTGAACCCTTGCCTCATATGAGGTGGTTAGCGGCTTGAGTAGGACTGACGAGGCTGGAGCGCGGCAGAAATGAAGTTGGGCAGCTTTTCTGACGTCAGAGGCTCTTCCACTGCAGCACTGCCTCTGGAGATTTACATGATCCGTCTCCACCCTTGTCTTTAAGCTTCTAACGTTCCATTCCAAAGACGGCACTGATGGCCACCTCCCTGTGTGTCTGCAGCTTCACTGCAAGCACTCTGAGACTAGAGGACCCCAGGTAAGAGACCTGAGTGACCACCACTGCAGATTGTTGGGTTTTTGTCACAGTTGTTGAGTTTTAACTTAGTTTTATAGTTTTGTTAATAATTTGTGTCTGTGTGTGTGTGTGTGTGTTTTTTTTTTTAAGGGTAATCAAGCAAGACTGAGTTCAGTTCCTCAGAAGGCAGAATTACAAATTAAATTAAACCCAGTGTGTTGTGAGCTGGATATCAGTATTGTGGATAGATTAAATTCCTTGCTTCAACCACAAAAACTCACTACAGTAGAGATGATGGCCTCGCACATGTATGCGTCGTATAATAAACATATTAGTTTGGTAAGTATGTAGAAAGTTGCACATAAGCATGTGCTTATTGGGGTTTCTGAGAAAAGTTCTAATAGATTAAGTAGGCTATATTAGAACAATATTATTTATAATGGTAAAAAGATAGACATTTTAAATTATTTTCTACTTATATTTTTTAAATTATTTTTATTTTTTGAGGCAGGGTCTCTACATAGCCCTGACTGTCCTTGATCTCACTTTGTAAACCAGGCTATTCTTGAACTCTAAAGATTTGCCTGCCTTTGCTCTCTGAGTGCTAGAATTAAAGACATGTGCCACCATACCTGGCTTAAAAATTCTTATTTTTCATGCATTTCAACCTAAAACTTGAGAAGTAGCCAGAGATGATTTTGAACTCTTGATCCTTTTGCCTCTACCTCCCTAGAGCTGGGGTTACAGTGTGCACCACCTAGCTCAGCGGTGCACCTTCTTTGCCTTGATAATAACCAGGTAAGGTTTGGTAATTCTCCTGGGAGACATTTCTTGCTTCATTTCTAACAGGGTGTGCTGTGTGGTATCAGCTGCATGAAGAAGGATCCTCAGGAAGGGTTAAGGGAGAAGTAGAATGTCTTTCCATGCAAACTTTTTTTTTTAACCTTTTGAGATAGCATCTCATTATTAGTTCAGGTTGGCCAGGAACTTGTGTTCATCCTGCCTCAGCATTCCCCGTGGGAAACTTGCAGGCATGTGCCATTCTGTCTGGCTTCCCTTAGACTACTGTTAAAACTAGACTGATGTGCAGAAGAATGACTAGACACAACAGCCACAGCATTTGATTAGAGCACCATTGCACTAGACTTCTTTTTCTGGATTTCAGAGAATACTGTAACAGCTTCATGAAGTTTTGTTTTCATACATTCACAAACTTGAATGATACAAATTGAAGCCCAAATAGCACAGGAGAGCTTTTGAGAATGGAGAGTGGTGCTGGGCATCGCTTTGCATTGCTCTTGCTCGGCTCTGATGTGTGGACTTGTAATGGTATATTGGGAGGTGGAGTGTGGGGCCTGTAGGACCAGGCCCAGCCTGAGAGACAGCTGTAGAGCAAAGGACTCAGTAGAGCAGGGAGTGCCTGTGATCACGCTGCTCGGGGTTGGAACAGGAGGGCTGTCATCTGAGACACACTTAGGAAGCATGAGACTGTCTAAAATGACAAGGGGAAGGGCAGAAAGACTTTATTTCCCAATTGTTTTGCCCTTCGATCCTGGTGTTTAGTCTAAAGCAGCATTCTTTATCTTCCATGGCTGCCTGTTGTTAGTGAAGTGTATAGGCCAGTCTCTATTTGCTGTTAACCTTGGCTGTGTTGGGATGACCATATCATCCCTGGTTGGTTGGTTGGTTGGTTTCCTTCTTTCCTTCTTCCTTCTTTCCTTTCTTAATTTATTTTTATTTTGTGTGCATTAGTGTTTTGCCTGCATGTAAGTCTGTCTGTGTGAAGGTGTCAGATCCCCTAGAACAGAATTACAGACAGTTGTTAGCTGCCATGTGGGTGCTGGGACTTGAACCTGGCTCCTCTGGAAGAGCAGTCAGTACTCGTTGTTGTTGTTTGTTTTATGTTTGATTTTTGTTTTTGGAGACAGGGTTTCTCTGTGTAACAGTCCTGGCTGTCCTGGAACTCACTCTGTAGACCAGGCTGGCCTCAAACTCACTGAGATCTGCTTGCCCTCTGCCTCCCAAGTGCTGGGATTAAAGGCGTGCGCCACCCACCACCCAGTTGTTAGTACTCTTAACCACTGAGCCATCTCTCCAGCCCCATCCCTAGGTTTCTTTAGTGTGAGAGTGGAGCTTGTGTTAGGAAGCCAGACGGAAGAGATGGAATAGCTCTGTGAAAATCCTGGTGCCTAACTTTAGAGAAGAAAGGGAACCTGGTAGAAGGGGGAGGGACTTGAAGAAGAGCGAATGGGAACAAAGCATGCTGACACGTGTAGGAAGATGCCAGGGAAAAGCCCCATAGCCTTAGATGCTTTGCTACCATGAGAAGGGAGCTTTCTGAGAGGCTGGACACCGACTCAGAAGATGAATGTTGAAGCCTTTGTTAGTTTCAGACCTTTTATGAAAATTAGAAGTTGATTTCTATTTGAATGGCATGCTTTTGACTGCCTGGGGGCACGTGGGAGTCCTTTAGTGAACACTTGGAACCTTTGTGTGCTAGGCTCTGAACATAGGCCTGGAAACAAAGATGAGTAACACTGGCCTGTATATATGGCAGCAGTCATCTGAGTTCACACTGGATCTCTAGGGCAAATTCTTCAAACTGAGTGTTGACTATGGTAGTGGTTTTTAACCTTATTGGATTTGTTAGGCTGGTTCATACCTTTTCTTTTTCTTTAGATTATGGTAAGATAGGTAGGGAAATATACTGCCTGTCTTTATTTTTACTTATTTTATATGAAGATTCAGCTATTGCCCCAACAGTTACATTTGAAGCTTCATTATACGGTAGTGGTTGTTTGAATTATATCTGGGTGCATTGTGGCGTGTGGGGGAGTAGTGATAGAATACATGAACTGCTAAGCACTGGTGTGATTTATGTTTCAGCACAAGGCTTTCACTGAAGTGTTTCTAGATGATGCACACAGTCCTGCAAATCGCCGGGTGTCTGTGCAAGTCGCCACCCCAGCACTGCATCTTTCTGTTCGCTTCCCCATTCCTGATCTTCGGTCAGACCAGGAAAGAGGACCCTGGTTTAAGAAGTCTCTTCAGAAGGAGACCCTCCATTTAGCATTCACAGATCTGGAGTCTAAGACGGAGTTTGTGGGAGGATCCACCCCAGAACAAACTAAACTGGAACTGACTTTTAGAGAGCTAACTGGTAAGACTGAATGCGCCTGTGGAGAACAGACTATGTGTGGAACACTGCTCTTGACAGCACCCAAGATGGCAGAATTGGGACCACTTAGAGAACAGAGCAACAGCTTTCCCTCAGAATTGTGTGAAGACGTAGCATAGTGGTGGCACACACCTTTAGTCTCAGTCTTTGGGAGGCAGAGGCAGGCGGATCTGTGAGTTCCAGGCTAGCCAGGGCTACACAGAGAAACCCTGTCTCAAAAAAAAAGATGCATCACAATGATTTGCTTTGATGAAGTTCTTATTTTCTGTAGGAGTGTAGTGTTAGCCTTTTTTAGCATTGCTTTCTGTTTACTGTGTGGTAGAGGCTGGGTAGCCTGTGTGCTGCTTTCTGCTGGGTCCTGTATTAGTAGGTCACATCCATCCTGTCATTTCCTTTAGTTTTCGTTCCCACCATCTGCTAGATTTCCTGACCTGTGGGCTGAAGAAGATGTGTCTCCCAGCTCATGGGTAGTCAGGCCATTCTGACACCAGAGCCTGAGTTCTCAGTCACCACCTTAACTCACTCCTGCGACACCTGGGTAAAACCTGGCTAAGACCTGGTATGTTCTGTGTCTGTGGGTCAGTGAGCAGGGTGTGTGAAAACTCTGTCCGCTGACGCCAGTGAGGGGACTCACAGCCCAGGCTTGGAAACTGTCCCTTGTTGTTCTGAACTCTGAGTTTGGCAAGTTTTTGGAGATACTTAAATAGGTACTTGCCAGTTACTATCTCATGAGATGATCTTTAGGTACCCTCTGCCATCCCTTATCTCTGTTGACACGATGCTCTCTGATTTAGAGGGAAACAATGAAGGGCGGTGAGAAGCCAGTGTGGTGGAGTTACTTTGTGTGTACAGAGTACACACTGGAGTGTATTTGTGTAGTTATGTTTACAGTGGTCAGGTAGCTGATAAGCTTTTCTTTGTCTTTTTTCTGCCATGCTGAGGACTGAATTCAGGGCCCTATATACTGGGCAATTACTCTACCTCTGAGATATAGCTCCAAGCCATAAACTTTTCTTCTGTGAAGAAGTGAGGCTGGAGAGATGGCTCAGTGGTTAAGAGAACTTATAAAACCATGAAGACCCAAGTTCAGATCCCAACACTCATGTAACAAGCTGAGTGTAGTCACCCTCATATGCCTGAAACCACAGTGCTTGGGGGTAGAAAGTGGTCCCTGGGACTTGCTGGCTGCCAGCTTAGCAAAAAAAGTTCCAGCTCCTGCCTCAAAGGAATAAGATGATGAGTGATAAAACAGTTACCTGATGCCCTCAAATACGCACAAGGAAATCATTACCAGCACTCAGTAGGTAGTGACTGACATTTGCTGTGTTATAATTATGTGTCTTACACATGAAATACTAGTCAAGAATTTTAGTTTGAATAAAAACTGGCATCTTTTTCTGCACATTCTACCTAGCACAGGCCACATTAAAAGCAGGAACAAATGAATGAGTGGTGTAGAGCATGAGGGTCTGTCTGAAGAGTTCTGAATGATCTGGTCTTCAGCATTTGATAAGGAGCACGCTGCATTAACTCCATCTTGGTTGTGTAGGGTCATTCCAGGAGGAGAAGGGAGAGCCATCTGTCAAATTTTTCCATGTGTCTGGTGGAGTCGATGGAGACACAGTCTCATCGGATGACTTTGACTGGCCACGGTAAGCAAGTGCAGGGCTCTAATGGAATTTTCAAGACGTTAGACTTTCAATTAGCTAAGAATATACTGCCAATGTTCTTTCATTTACTTGAGTTGTATGCTGAGTTATGTATATACTGCTTTTTCATAAGTGGGTTACAGCAGGCATGGGCTTTATAAGTCAGTCTGATCGTATTAACATTTAATCAGTGTTCATTCTGTAAATTTGCATAAAGTAGACATGTTGCTGTTTATACTTATGCCTTGATTTTTCAAATCATCTTGTTGATCAGAATGGTACTGAAAATAAACCCACCAGCCATGCATTCCATTTTGGAGAGAATAGCAGCTGAAGAGGAGGAAGAGAATGATGGCCACTATCAGGAAGAGGAGGAAGGAGGGGCTCACTCCCTGAAAGACGTCTGTGACCTGAGGCGACCAGCCCCATCTCCCTTTTCCTCTCGTAGAGTAATGTTTGAGAATGAGCAGGTAAAAGGGAAGTGTGAGGACTGCAGGGTGATTATCCCAGCCATAGAGAGATGCTCCATGCTTCCCCCTTCTTCTCCTCCTCCCCTCCCCCTCCTTTCCCTCCTTTTCTCTTTGTGTCTCAGGTTAGTTTTGAACTTTGATCCTCTTGCCTCTGCCTCTGAGTTGTGAGATTACAGGCTTGTGCCACTACACTTGACTAGTTCTTTATTTTTGAAAGAATACTGTATGTAATCCTAGCACTTGGGTGGTAGAGGCAGGAGGATTGCAAGTTTGAAGCTAGATTGGGAGACATTTCAAGACCTTGTTGAACAAACAATAACACCACCAAGAAGAAACAACAGTAACAAATAGCAATAACAACAACAAAAAGAATCCATGTATTCTTTGTACTAGTTTGTAACACCAAGGTTGATGTCTATTTTTCTTGATGTATATTCTCCTTAGTTAAAGGTTATGTTTATGTATTTGCTCACATGGTACATGTTATGGTAGTTTTTAAAATGCTGCTACTATTTTAAACATAGATTGTGTCTTCTATGTTTTTTCTCATACTAAACCGTTCTGTTTTAGATGGTGATGCCTGGAGACCCTGTAGAGATGACAGAATTTCAGGATAAGGCCATCAGCAATTCTCACTATGTGCTGGAACTTCTACTACCAAATATTCACATGACACTGCCCAATAAAAGCTTTTATGAGAAGCTGTATAACAGGTGAGTTTGAATCGCTCTTGTCATGTTGTGTGCTGCTGCTGCTGCTGCTGCTGCTGCTGCTGCTGCTGCTGCTGCGTGTCCAACCTGTGCCTGGTGCCTGATGTAGAAACAACAGTAACTACCATCAAGAACTCCCAAATAGCCAGATGTTGTGGCACAAGCCTTTAATCCCAGCACTGGGGAGGCAGAGGCAGTCAGATCTCTGAGTTCGAAGCCAACTTGGTCTACAGAGTAAGTTCTAGGACAGCCAGGGCTATACAGAGAAACCCTGTCAAAAAACAAAACAAAACAAAACACAAAGTCCCAAACAGAAATGACAATTCATATATTGTTTGTACTAATTTGTAACTCCAAGATTGATTAATAAGTGTGGTTTTTTTTTTGACGTATCTTCTCCCTCTTCCAGCCTGCAGCTGCCAATGGCTATGTCATTGGGCTGCACTGTGCTGAGAAGTGCTATTTCTCAATACCTGCAGTGGCATATGAAGAACATTAGGAGATCTGAGTACCAGGCCAGCAGGTACTGGTGTAGAGTTAGGTTTTCAGAGTCACTGTTCAGAAAGTGTCTCTTCCCAGAATTCAGAAGGCAAGTAACTAGTTAGGTTTCTTCAGTTTTTCTTATACACTTTGTAAGCAAAAATTTTAATTTATTGTGTTTCAATACTCTAACACACCTACCCAGCAAATACAGTGAAATGGAATTCTGGGTCATAGACTTTAATGACTTCAATAGCCTCTATCAGCTCCAATTTGTTCATCTGCCAAAATTACCAGTGCTCACCCAGAAGGGCCGATCAGAGGATTAAATGATGTAATGGCAAGATTCTAGAACAGTGCTGGCCTGTGGTGAGCTCTGGGCCATGTTCTACTGTTGTTACAGTTCCTGCCCATGAGGGACTCAGCAAAAAGGAAGTATGTCATTATCTCCAGCATCCACTGCAAACAAGTTATCATCCCCCTTGTCGTCAGAGACTGTCCACTCTTGCTTCTGCAGTGGGTTTGCTTGCTGTCTGGTAGTCCTTGGTGCTAAGGCTTAGGGTTTTTGGGTCTCCCCGTTGACTGTGGTTGTAAGTCTTAGGGTGCTGAGGTACACATTAGTTCAGTGGATGGGACAAGATTTCACACACCAGGTCATTGGGACATAGGAAGAGAATGTTAGCACTTTTTTAAGTAAGGTTTTTGTTTTTGTTTTGTTTCTTTTTTAAACATTTGTTATTCAAGTGCACTCGAGCGCACTGTGTGTGTGTGTGTCTGTGTCTGTGTCTGTCTGTGGCTGTGTCTGTGTCTGTGTGTCTGTGTGTACAGCTTGTGGAGGCAGGAAGACAACTTTAGGGGTTGGCTCTCCTTCTACCACATGGGTCCCAGGGATTGAACTCAGGTCAGGCTTGGTGGCAAGTGTGTTTACCTGCTGAGCCATCTCACCAGACCCTATTTACTTATTTTTTTCAATGAGCAGCAAACTTCTGTTAAACTGAGTGTGGTGGCATACTCTGATAATCCCAGCTCTAGGAAGGCTAAGGCAAGAGGATCATGATTTCAGAGCCAGGGCTTCCTAATCAGAGTCTGTTTCAAAATAAAAACAACCAACCAAAGACTGTAGACGCAAATACAAACAAAGAGAGCGTAGGAACATGAGATGAGAAACTCACAGAGCTTATGCTGTAAGCTCTGGTTTTGTTTCAGCTGCTTCAGGAAGTGTGGCAAAAGAGAGCCCTTCCTAAGGAGAAGCTTCCTTTGCCTTCACTCTTCACAGTGATTGGCTCAGGCCAGAGTCTGGATTCATGGACCTTGGCTTCTTTGTCCCATAATAGACCGTAATGTTAGGGACGTAGCTGTCAGTGTGTTTAAGGGGTGTCATCCTTCAGTGCTGTGGCCCTGGTATCTTTCACAACACTCCTTCCCCTGTGAGTCAAGATGCTCAGTCTGCCTCCGTCCTCCAGAGCCTGGAGCTCTGCAGCTGGTTGCGTGCTGGCTTTCTCGGGGGAGGGAGGGCTGCCTCTTCTCTTGGCACCTCGACTGGTATTCACACCAGGCTTTGCAGTCCTTCCACGAGTCATCACCTCATCCTTTCCTCTCAGCCCTGTGCTCTGTGACAGCCGCTCATCTGTGCACAGACTGAGATAATTAGGCACAAGTCCCTCTCAGGGAGGTGGCATGGAGGAGTCAAGCGTTACAGGTGCTGTGATGGAAACCTGAGGTGAAGCAGGTGCTGAGGCTCAGACCCAGAGAATGCTGTGTGAAATTGCAGTTTTCCTGAAGCTGGGCAGAAGTACCTCTTTGTAGGAGCAAGTATTTACTGAAGAGGCAGCATACAGCCCGGGCCTAGCTGTGGCTTTTCTAGTGTGTTCTTTAGGGGGTACATGTCTCTCTCTCACTTTCTGAGGTCATGCATTCATCCTGTTTCTTCTTACCAGGGAAGTTGAGCTATCTGTTGGGCAAAAGCTATCTTAGATACTAGTCTAGACAAAAGATTGGATTGAGAGCTGGGCCTTATCTTGAATGTCATACCAGCTTTTCTCCTACTTGGCTGTGTGGCCTTGGAGAGAACACTTATTTTTTTATGTGGTTTGTTTCTTCATGCGTAAAGTGGGAGGGTCTCTATGGCACCTTAACAGTCTTCCTGCCATTTGGGGCGGTGGGGTGGATGTTTTGTTTGTTTTTGGTTTTTGTCAGGGTCTCATTATACAGCTCTGACTGGTCTAGAACTTGCTGTGTAGGAACTGCTTCTTCCTCTTAGGATTAAACGCATACTTCACTACACCTGGCTGTGGGTTTTTGTCATTAATTAGCTTCCTCCTTTAAAGTACACTTAGAGATATGATTAGGACGTTGGGTATATATATTAACGTGGGTAACAGACATTAGATGAGTGTCTAGTTAGGGGTCTGATCTACATTCCTTTCTCTGTCCTGCTTTGTAACCATGTCAGGTGCTTTCCCATTGAAAGCACAAAATTCCTGTTTTAAAAACTCCTTCACATAGGGGTTGGGGATTTAGCTCAGTGGTAGAGCGCTTGCCTAGCAAGCGCAAGGCCCCGGGTTCGGTCCTCAGCTCCGGGGTGTGGGGTTGTGGGGGTGTGGGGTGTGGGGGTGTGGGGGTGTGGGGGTGTGAGGGAGGGGAAGAACTCCTTCACAGGATCATTTTTCAGTTTACCATTTAAAACCATGTGATCATGTCAGGGGGTTCTGAATCTGTCTTCACCTTCAATGTTTCCTTCCTGTTCACCTTGCACTTGTATTTCTAGGATCTTTAATGACCTGCTTCTCTGGGAGCCAACAGCTCCTTCCCCAGTGGAGACACTTGAGAATATTTCCTATGGTGTTGGGCTTTCGGTAGCCAGTCAGTTGATCAACACCTTCAGCAAAGACAGCTTCAGCCCCTTTAAGTCTGCAGTTCACTATGGTAATGTACTTTCTGTTGTTCTAGTATAAAGCGCCTTGTTCTTAAATTAATAGAATAGTAGCCCTTCCGATGGCAGAGCTAAAATGTGCCTCAGACTTTGTTTTCTGTTTGTGGTCTATAATTTCTTTAGAAATTTCTATGATTACTTTCCCGGTTCTGTATCTGTTCTGATAAGAGCTTTGCTGCTCGAATGTGTTATCTTCAGAATGATGGTGCACATGTTTGGAGTTCCCTTGAGAGACCCATCTCCCTGTCATTCTGTCCTCTGGAAAAGTCAAAGTACTGTTGTGGTCATTTTTAAGCTGCTGTCCTGCTTAGCTGTCAGAATCTGTAATAGTAGGTCTTTTCCCTGCGTAGATGAAGACAGTGGATCTGAAGAAGAGACTTTGCAGTATTTTTCTGCTGTTGATCCCAACTATCGTTCCCGTAGGAAAAAAAAGTTGGACTCTCAGAACAAGAGCTCTCAGAGTTTCCTATCAGTCCTTCTGAATGTCAATCATGGATTAATGGCAGTGTTCACAGATGTAAAGGTATGGTTACACCGTTACACAGTCTGATCCAGTGAAGTGGGGTGACACAGTGTCAGTGCAGGGGGGTGGGGGGCCGGGGGTGGGTTGCAGTGTTCTGAGATGCCAGAGTATACACTACTTTGGGAGTTAGCTTCAGTTGTTGATCTAAGGCTGTGTGGCCTCCCTTTGGAAAGCATGTGCTTAATTCTTCCAGTGAGGAGGGTAACTAACTTGTTTTTCTTATTTTAAAAGAGGGTGAAGCATACCACTTGGTACAGAGGACTTGTGTACTACACACATTATTCAGTGTTTAGTCCCACGGTATTGACAGTTCAAGAATTAGACTGCTTTTTATGCTGTAGGAGATGTTCCTAAGTTAGATTCAGAGTGAGCATGCCAAGAAACGGTCTTCCTTTCTGCATTTAATAATGGTAGCTGGGGCCTGCAGCTCAGTGACTAGGAGCCCACCTACTATGTGCAGAGGTTTAAGTTCCATCTCCAGTACTGGAACTGGGGAGAAATAAAATGGTAACTTGTGGTTGTTTTCTTTTTGCCCCCCTCCCCCCCTTGTTGTTAGCAAGAGAATGGAGAGCCGATGGGAAATAAGCATGGTGAATTCTGGTTAGAGTTCCACAGTAGCTCATTATTCTGTGTGACAAAATACGAAGGTTTTGATGACAAGCACTACATCTGCCTGCATTCCAGCAGCCTCAGCCTGTACCACAAAGGTAGGACAGCTGTGCCTTATCCTCTCTGCTGTTTGCCATTGGCTTCCTATTTGATAGACAGCCTATTGAGAGTACAACTTTGATGTGAGAAATTGTTTTCTGTTGGGAGTTCTGGTTCCATTGCCAAAATCATACAGATTAAAACTTTTTGTTTGTTTGGAGACAAGGTCTCACTATGTAACCAACCCTGGTCCTGAACTTGAGATTCAACTCAGCTTCCCAAATTCTAGGACTATAGGTATGTATTGTACCACCACACCTAACTAAAATTTACCAACTTTTGAGTAACTGCCTGAATTACCCTGTGAGTAGGCACAAAGATGGGAAAATCTTATTTTCCGGGTGTTTTAGAATCTTAGTTTTAGTTTTTGACTTTCTTGTAAGTTTTTGCTCTCAGTTACACACCTACATTGACAAAGAGAAGTAGGCTGCTACCATGCTGCCTCTTGGCCACTGAGCCACCAGAGCCCTGCTGGCTCTGTGAGGGTTTGTCTCTGCAGACACCGTGGCCAGTAGAGGAACATCTGTGAGGGCTCAGAAGGAAATCTGGCTCAACATGACTCAGCAGCAGGTCTTGGTTCAGGCAGCAGGTCTTGGTTCAAGCTTCTAGAGTCTGACACCGGCAGCTTATTTTAAACATATTTAAGCATAGCACAGTTTGGGAAGTTTCCTGGTGTAACACAATCCCGTGTGCACAATGAAGATTAAGGAATAATTTCGCTAAAAGTGTTCAAGTTACATGTCCCTTCTTCTATAGATAAACACATGTGTTGTCATGAAGGCCTGGGAGGATCTGGTTGTCTCTGGTCATACAGTTAGCACAGGGGTCACCAAACGATTAACAACATTTATTTCTAGGCTTCTGGGCAGAAAACAAGTATGCATCTGTCCCTTTGTTTTTGTTTTGTTTTGTTTTGTTTATTCGGAGCTGAGGACTGAACCCAGGGCCTTTCACTTGCTGGGCAAGCGCTCTACCACTGAGCTAAATCCCCAACCCGCATCTGTCCCTTTGAAGAGACAACCCTGTCCTGGATTCCCTAGTGCTTTTTTTTCTGTGAGCTCAAGGACCTCTGTGCCCCCGCCCCCCCCAGCAAGGCTCAAAGGAGTATAGAAATCCGTTTAGAAATGCTCTACATCTGAGATGTCTCAATGGTGGTAGTGTACCTGACCTCTTGAGATGGGGCATGAAAACATTGCATGAATGACCTTGAACCTGCTGTCTGAGGAGTACACAATACAAAAATGAATCATGTTCAGAACCGTGTTCCCTTCCTAATATCTCGTTTACTAGATGTGAACATTCTCCACAAAATCCCAAATATTCTGATACCGAGCATTTTGGATGAAGCCGTACTCAACCTGTACAGAGAGTTGTTTAGAGTTGTGAACGTCAGAACAGTTACAGACTATTTTCAAGTGATTATTTTGTTGGTGTTTTGTCTCAATGTGTGTCTAGGCATAGTAGATGGAGCCATTCTTCCTACAGAGACACGGTTGCCCAATTCAACCCGTCCACATTGGTTGGAACCTACAATTTATTCCTCTGAAGAAGACGGCCTCAGCCGAGCCGCCTCTGACGGTGTTGGGGGAGACAATTTGAATATGCTCTCGGTGGCTGTGAAGATACTGTCTGATAAATCAGAGTCCAATACGAAGGTGTGTGCCTTCAGCTGTTAAATACTCCTGTTGATCGATGGCTAGCTAAGATGACTGTTATAAGTGGCAACGGGGACCCCAGTTGGGATTCTATGGATTAATGAGGCTCTTGTGTCCTGTGGTACAGGAGTTCCTTGTGGCTGTGGGGCTGAAAGGAGCCACTCTGCAGCACAGGATGCTGCCCACCGGACTCAGCTGGCACGAGCAGGTAAGCTCTGGCTTCTGTTGTGTCCTAACAGCGTTCACAGTTGTGAATGTTCACCTTGGCGAACTGATGTGCACGCACTGTGTGTAGCTGTGTCTTCCTTAGGACACAGACTCCTCACCCGGAAGGCAGTTCCTGTAACTTCTCACTGAGTGCTGTTGTTTGTGTCATTCAAGAAAAGGAATGCCCGGCCAGGAGGAGCAGCCAGAAGTGTACTGAAAACCGTGCTGAAAACCGGCCACTCTTAAAGGGCCACCATGTCCCCAGACCATTGTTAGTGTGGCTTTGCCTCAGGCCATTCGATTTCAGCAATTAATGTCTCGTTGAATCCTCCCGATTTTCTTGGGTTTTTTTTGTCTGTCCATCCATCCATCCACCCACTGGCCCACTGACCCACCTACCTACTTACATTTTTTTTTCCTGTCTAGGAGCAGACCCATTGCGTGTTTTAAAAATATTCTTCTCATGAAAATATTTAGAAAACATGATGACTACCTGAGTGTCTGCCTGCTTGCCTGTTAGGAGTACAGAGGTGTGTGTGTGTGTGTGTGTGTGTGTGTGTGTGTGTGTGTGTGTGTGTAGTGATTTAGCATATCCCCTTCATTTGCTTGGGAGTATGAAAGAATAGGTGTGGGGCAGACAATCTAGTTTTTAGACTAAGCAACATATAAATTAAAGAAAAGAACTTAGTGAGTTCTATAAAAACAGCTAGATTCCTCTACCTTCCCACAGTGGGTGACTTAGGAAACCAGAGATGCTCCGCCAGCTGAGAGCCTCAGCATACTAAGCAAGACTCTGCCACTGAGCACACGACCACTGCTTTCCTCCTGCCTTTCTCCCTTTCTCTTTCCCTTTTCTTTCTTTCCCTTCCTTCTTCTCCTTCTCCCTCCTCCCCACTTTCCTTTTTGTATTTTGAGAAGGGTTGGCTAACTGAGGACTTTTGATCCTTTTGCCTCAACCTCCCAGGTAGCTAGGATTACAGGCATGCATAGCATACCTCATAGAAACCAGATTTTTGAAAAGTCGTCATTAACAAAATTAGTTTTTTTCAAGAATTGTTCTGAGCAATATGTTAATTGTATTATATATACTTTTTAAAAAATGAATTTCATAAGATAGGACTTTCTCCCATCCATGTACTAAGCCCTAAGCAGTCCAACCCTGCTTACCTTCCAAGATCAGAGGAGACTGGGTGTGTTTAGGGTGGTATGGCCCATAAATGTAAGATGGGGTTTTCTACGGTGTCTGTGGTATTCAGTTATTGGATATGACTCTTTATTTCAAATTGCAGTTTAGCAAGTACTTTAATTGTGTTCTTTAAGGGACACAGCACCAGGTTATGATAAACATACACACAATGAGATGATTACTATAGGCAGCTCAGTGCATCTCTCCCCTTCCATGGCCTTCCTGATGTGAGTGCACACACTTTTGAAATGAATTCCTTCAGAACAGCTGTATTTTCTTGTAACAGCCTAAGTCGCTTTGTTATATGCTTGTTAAATGTTTTACAGCAAGATGTCCTTTCTTCTAAAGTATTTATGTTTTGTGATTACAGATTTTAAACTTCTTGAATATTGCTGATGAACCTGTTTTGGGATATAACCCTCCAACTTCATTTACAACTTTTCATGTTCATCTTTGGAGCTGTGCACTTGATTACAGGTGAGTTCATGAATGGAACAAAGCGGAGTTTTATTGAAACACACTGACTTTAGAGCCACCACCCTGGTAACCTGAGTTCATTCCCTGGGACCCATACCATGGAAGAGAAGAACCAGTTCTCCCAAGCTGTCCTCTGGCTTCCACACAGGCACTGTACAAACTCACAAATATATAAATAAGTATGATAAAATTAAAACCCACTAATTTTTGAAAAGTGCACAGTTCTGCTACTGTGGCGTTGCACACCTGCAGTTCCAACACTTACCAGGCTTAGGTAAGAAGGCTGCAAATTTGAAGCCAGTCTGGGTCACATAGTGAGATCCTGTGATCAAAACCAACAAAACAAAACAAAGCCTCCGAAAGTCCCACAACTGAGTAGTTGAGGTTGGAGGTGTGTTTTGAAGAGTCCTGTTGTATCAGGCCGCTAATCTGTCTCTTCTGTTTGCCTCCAGGCCCCTTCACTTGCCAGTCCGATCCCTTCTTACAGTTGAGACGTTCAGCATTTCTAGCAGTGTTGCCTTGGATAAATCTTCCTCCACTCTCAGGTACCTGTGAACTCATCCTGTGCTGGCTGCTGCTGTTCAAAGGCATCTGCTGCAGTAATGGGTGCTTCCTTACCCAACTGCTGCTGCTTGCTAAATCCGCAGCAGCTGAGCCGACAGTGTTCCTTCCTCAAGGGCCGTGGCCGGCTCCTCTTCTTGTTGTGTTTCCGTTTTGGAAGGAATTCATCCCTGAGCGCCTCCCTTGGCTTGTTGGGACCTGTGGTCAGTTTCCCAGTCCTAGATATGTGTTATCTTTGAAATGGGAACCTTTTATTTAGATTTGAGCGTCAGTTGAAACACAGACTGCCCCCACAGCCTACAGACCGATGTGTTGGCAGCTTCATGTGTTTTGGTTCCACTCATGATTGTGGGTTAGGTACACCCACGTGGTGGGAAGGTGTGCTGATGGTGCTGTGCACATGCTCAGAGCTTGGTTTTTCAGATGCTGTTTCATCTCCTTTCCTCAGAATCATCATGGATGAGGCTGCTTTACACCTGTCTGACAAGTGTAACACTGTCACTATAAACCTGAATAGAGGTGAGTTCAAAACAAACTCTGATTACTTGATTACTGCTCTCTGTGTGTGTGTGTGTGTGTGTGTGTGTGTGTGCACAAATATAGCAGTTTTAAATGTGGAATAGTGTTGGAAAGCTGGGTTCTTGTTAGGGAACTTTTAACGGATATTCAGATGTCTAGTAATTGTGTACTACATCTGTTGTATGATATTTTGATCGTGTTCTGACAAATATAGCTTGCTTGGAGTCAGAGGGTGGAGTTAGCCCCTAGCCAACCAAAATTAACCACTGAGGTTTTGGAAAGACTGAGGACAGATAGGACAGGAAGTGGTAGGGGGGCGGAGAGGGATCTGGCTCTCTGGAGGCAGGAATGGAGCAGGTAGGGAGGACTGGTGGCTTCTTTGCTTCTCTGATCTTTCAGGCTCTTACCTCAATATCTGACTCCTGAATTTTTATTTGATAAACAATAATTAGAGTAATGATTCATACACCTTCAGAGTTTAGTGGATACTGGCTTTTCAGTTTGAGGGTGAAATGTTCTTATGGTGTTAGGTATGTTTTTTGCATATTCTAAATATCTATTTACTATTTAGTCATTCATTGTGGCTAAAATTCAGTGAGGTGTCAGATGAAGTCACAGTGAAATAGTAGGATGACCCGTCAGTGTCCTCACACTACAGCCCCTAGTGACATCTGCAGTGAGCTTTGTTAGCACTTGTGGGATATGCAGTTTTGAAAACCTACAGTAAGTATTGTATTAAATTCTAGATTACGTTCGTGTGATGGACATGGGACTTTTAGAGCTGACCATAACTGCAGTGAAGTCAGCTTCTGATGGAGAACAGGTCAGTGACAATAAGTGGAAATTTTTACTTAAACCTTGTTCTTAAGAGATAAAAAATAGAATGTATTGGAACATATTTTTGTTTTGATCCAATTTTGGCCCAAATATTTGAAAACTAGAATTGACTTAAGTACTTTTCATGTGACAAAACAAATAAGTATATCTTCTATTTTAGATTTGTTTTAGGTGTATGAATGTTTTGCCTGCATGTATGTATGTACATGCATGCCTGGTACCTGCAAATGCCTGAAGAGGGTATCAGACCCCTGGGACTGGAGTTAGAGACAGTTGTGAACCACTGTGGGTGCTGGGAATTGAAACCTGGTCCTCTGCAGGAGCAATAAGTACTCATAACCACTGAGCCATCTCTCCAGCCCATTAGTACCTATTTCGTTCCTGTGACTGTAGAGGAGTTGGTGACGCTTGTCTAAAAAAGAGTGTTGTCCTTCCCCTGTGCCCTGCAGACTGAGCCCCGCTTTGAGTTGCACTGTTCCAGTGATGTTGTCCACATCAGAACATGTTCAGACTCATGCGCTGCACTGATGAATCTCATTCAGTATGTTGCAAGTTATGGAGACTTACATGCACCTAACAAAGCAGAAGTGAAGCCCGGAGTCCCACAGAGAAAGCCAAAGGTACAGGCCAGGCAATTCCCCATCCCGCTGATGTTACTGACTAGAGTGACGGGTCTGGACCGGTGGTTCCGGGGCCTCTGTGAAAAGCTAGTCTACTGTTTGCTCTTTGTTTCAGAACATTAATCTCAGCTGACATAATGCCAGAGATTTCTTTTCTTTGCACCTGTTCTCAGGGAAGAAAACAAGCTGTGTCCAATGCTGTAAGCAACCAGTGGCAAATGCTACTGTCACCTAAAGACCTACTTGTACACTAGTGCTTCTACCCATTCTCTACTGCTTGGTCAACCCTCCACGGAGCTTCCTCTCCCCCCTCACAGCCCAGTGAGCGGAGGCAAAGGTTTCCTTTGTGCTAGATCGCTTGGTGGCTTCCCTAGTCAGCAAGAGGAGCACAACAGTGTCCCCATCTCAGTTTCAAGGTCGCTGCTCTCCTGTGCTGCAGGTGTCCCTTTCTGATGTCATGTGTCAAATTTGAACTTGTTCCATTTGTTTGGTGATTTTATTTTCTGTGAGCAGCATCCATAGTCTCCTTACGGTAGGGCACCTCAGAACTTACTCAGAGAGGTCAGTTCTATCAGCAAGGATCTGGCTGGCATCATGTGCCCCCTTGGTCATCCTGCTCTTCTTCTCTCATGCTCCACTGGTACTGACATGACCAAAGATACCCTCTCCACTGTTTATTCTCTATTCTATTTACTCTGAAAGACATTGTCCAGTTTATCAGAGATGCTTTCAATTTGTGTCTTTCCATTTCAGAGCAGTGCTCACATTTTGCGGAGCACAGCTTAGGTTTAATGGATCTGCAGTTTACTAACCAAAATGATAAAGGAGTTGGGCCCTGTGAATGAACTACCATTCAGGTTTTCTCTCCTGTTTATATCCCCACTGCCCTCCGGAGTCTAAGAGAGGAGGTCCTGACCTACAGGCACAGCAATATGGTCTGAGCAGCTCAGGCTTTCTCAGTAACCCCTGGCTGCACAGCAGGGTTTTCAGCCCTCCCATCACCTTGGCAGGGTTCTTGTTCTGTGTCTGCATCTGAGCTAAGTTCCTGTTTGTTTGTACTTGTTGGTAGCTGTTGAGGTGATAGTGATTACACTACAACAGAACTGCAGGAACGTCTAGACAATGAGCATGGACCTGTTGTTCCTGAGGTAGAGTGGGTCCCAGGGTGTTCTCAGCAGGCAGTTCCCATTGGCCCCACTCTCTGCTCCCTTGCAGTGTCCTCGGTGTCCTGTTCTTTCTTCTCTGAAAAAAGGAGTATTTTCAGATGGGGTTTGCTTTGAGAAATGTCTTACTTTGTTTCCCAGGCTGGCCTTATGTACTTGGAGCCCAGTGGTCCCCTTGCTTCCCCTTTTAAGTAGCTGGGAGTGCAGCGCATCCCATTGCACCAAGCTTTAGCTATTTTTTTTTTTGTTTGTTTGTTTTTGTTTTTTGAGATATAGTCTCTGTGTCGCTTTGGAGCCTGTTTTGGATTTCGCTCTGTGGACCAGACTGGTCTTGAACTCACAGAGATCCGCCTGCCTCTGCCTCCCGAGTGCTGGTATTAAAGGTGTGAGCCACCACTGCCCATCAAGCTTTAGCTATTTTTACCTTGGCCTTTTGGTTGTAGGTAGATTCCAGTGGTCGATCATCTTCGCGTGGTCCAGTGCTTCCTGAAGCTGACCAGCAGATTTTACGGGACCTGATGAGTGATGCCATGGAGGAGATTGACATGCAGCAGACTTCTGTCCCTGTCGGACCACAGACTAATGGTGAGAGAGCTTTTCCTGGGAGCTCTGAGGGTAGCATGTGTCATATTCTTTGTGTTCTTACGACATTTTTAGTAAGAGACTTACTAAGGACTCATCTGGATCTGCAGATATGTACAATTAATTAGCTTGTGTCTGCTGTCTGTTGGGAGAACAGACTGACAGGAGATGGTGCTAGTGATTGGAATGATTGAAAATACCCTGAAATGTAGATCGGAAGTTCGTGAGTCTCATGAAAACAGGACCAGTTGGCTGCATGTGGAGGTTGCATGAGAAGGAAGGTCATCTTGGCAAGGTCATAGATGTATTACAGTACAGAGGAAGGCATGCGTGATCTGTAGATACTATCTAGCTGTCACTAGAACAGAAGTTCCATCAGATTGAAAAGAATTATGCAGCAAAGTTGGAAAAGCAGAAAGGGATCCGATGAGTAAAAAGAGTCTTGAAAGCCAAATGGAAGCATCTAATTATCTTGAAGCATTTGTTTCAAAACAGTTTTTCTGATTAGATAAACATAGTTATTCTTTGTTTGGTTTTGAGACAAGGTCTCTTTATATAACCCTGGCTGTCCTGACCTCCAGCTCACAGAGATCTGCCTTCCTTCCCCTCCCATGAGCTGGGATTTAAGGCATGTGCCACAACGCCTTTAGTAGAGAACATAGTTATTTCTAAATTCTGTGAACCTTAATTTAAATATAATAATTGATGGATCTGGGAGAGTTGGTACCTGCCTGAGATCCCAATAAATGGCAGTTAGAGGTAGTGTTAAGAATTTAAGGACAGCTTTGGCTATACATATAGGGCCAGCCTGGGCTATGGGCATCCTGAGAAAATCCATGGTATTATGAAACACTTTTTGTGAAATGTTGCATTCATTGTAAGTTAGGATAAATTTATCTAAGGATATGAACTAAGCTTCCAGCTTACTGTGCACTAAACAGCAGCAGCTGGCCTGAGTAGGAAGGACCCTGACTGCACATGATACACAAGTCTTCAGTGAGCACTGCACACCGATGGGAGTAGGCCTACAGTGCTGTTGACAGGGGTTCAGTGCTTGTCTGGGAGACTCTTACACATTTTTGTGTTCTTCGCCCCACATCATCAGTGGTCCATGGGAAATAATGGAGAAAAAGTGGATAACTCTACTATGCAGCATAAAATGCTCATGGGCAGATTTTTGGTACACATGGCATCGTCTGTGAATTTCATTTTAAGAGAGCTACATGGGAGCAAGTGTCCAGCATAGGTTTCTGGAGCCCAGGAATTAGCTCAGCCACTCCCCCACCCCTCCCTAAGCAGAGGCTCCTGGGGTTTTGGGTGAGGGTCTACTAGATGAGTCTTTTTCCTTCCCTTCGCGGTGTTGCTCAAGAAGTTTCCAAGACTGAGCCCTGTGGACATTTGTCAGTTTCTTCCACCTGCAAAACAGAATCTCGACCAAAATAAACCCCAGTTAATGGGAACAGGTCTTGTTGAGTTCTTGAGCTTCTCCTACACCACGCAACTGGGAAGGAACTGTCTTTACTTTCCTAGAGAACTAACTTGAGGTTGACTGAGGCACTTGTCTGTGCTTTCGAGGTGTTTCTGCCTCTTACTGAGGCGTCTGTGTTACTTTAGCCCTCCCTAAGCTGCAGACTCAGAGGAGAGATGAGAAGTAGGGGAGGTTTTTAGGTGGAAGGCTGAGCATACTGTGTCTGACCTGCAGTCAAGAGGTAGTTGCCAGATGTCTCTGTCTTTGCGTCTAGGTGTCCTGGATGAAAAGTCACACACTCAGGAGCCATGCTGTTCAGACCTCTTCTTGTTCCCAGACGAGAGTGGGAATGTGTCCCAGGAGCCTAGCCCTGCTCATGCCTCCCTCCCTCACCACTTGATTAGTGACCCAGGGACAGGAGCACCCACTGAGAATGACGACTTTTGCATTCTTTTTGCACCAAAAGCAGCCATCCAGGTAATAAATTGATAACACAACTGAAACTTTAAAATAGTGTTACAAATTAAATGGACCAAAGGGCATCTGAAGGTCTTTTGAATCCACAACTCTTCCCACTGCAAAATGACTGCACCCTGTAGTTTACATTAGAACTTTGTAAATGGACATTACACGGCTTCCACAACACACAGCTCAGGAATTCGCACATTTGCACAGTCTTCTACACGGCTAGTGTTCTACATGACTAGTGAAGTGCAGTTGCTGAATGAATGTAAGGGACATTACAGGGATGGCAGGAAGATGGGGTACAGAATGACTAGGAGAACTGAGATGAATGCACACATACAGAACAGCCTAGTAGAGCCTTCATAGGTGACTGTAGGTTCTGAGAACTTTCTGATTTCCAAAAAAACCCAAAAAACCACCAAATATCAAAGCAGCTGAACTTAGAGTAAGCCTGAAATTAGAAACATGATAATTTGATTAGTGTGTTGAAATTTGTCAGGTTTGGGTTTAGAATGCAGTATGACTTTAAACTGTACTAACACACACACACACACACACACACACACACACACACACACACTCACACTACTTTCAGTGATCAAATAGTAAGAGCCAAATTATAAACTTTAGAAATATCCATGAGGTGATTTTTATAGAGCAGATTTTATTTTATGACAATAAAGTACAATATATTATGTGATGATTGATGTCAGAAATAATTTTTTTTTTCCTTTGAGACAGGATTTCTCTGTGTAGTTTTGGTGCCTATCCTGGATCTCACTCTGTAGACCAGGCTGGCCACGAACACAGAGATCCGCCTGGCTCTGCCTCCCGAGTGCTGGGATTAAAGGTGTGCACCACCACTGCCTGGCAAATGTCAGAAATTATTACCCAACCTGGATGTGCTGGTACATCCCTGTAATCCCAGGCCTCAGGAGGCAGGAGGATTGCTACAAGTTCAAAGCCAGCCTCAGCTACTGAACAAGTTTCACACCAATCAGAGCTATAGTATGAGACTCCATTTCAAAGACAACCAATTGTTACACTGTTTCATTATTGAAGTTATTGAAAAGAATGTAGACTGAGGAAAACCTGTTTGGTCTGTGAGGCACACCAGTTTGGTGAGTGAGAGTGCTCCTTGTTGGTGTGTTTCAGGAGAAGGAAGAAGAGCCAGTGATAAAGATCATGGTTGATGACGCGATTGTGATAAGAGACGACTATTTCAGTCTGCCCATTACAAGGATGGATAGCAGCAAAGCTCCACTTCACTTTCCCATCCCCGCCATTCGCTATGTTGTTAAGGAAGTCTCGCTGGTGTGGCATCTTTATGGAGGCAAGGACTTTGCAGCAGTTCCTCCTACTTCTCCAGCTAAGAGTTACATGTAAGTTCATTCCATGGATCAATAGACCTCTCCAAAGAAAAACACATAAAATGTATCTTTTTTCCCCCTTAAGATTTATTTATTTTATGTGTATGGGTATTTTGTGGGGATATATGTCTATGCAGCACATAGGCAGTGCTCACAGAGGCCAGAAAAGGCAGTTGTCAGTTGCTATGTGGGTGCTGGAACTTGAACTCGAGTCCTTTGGAAGAGTAGTCAGTGCTCTTAACCCTGGTATTTATCTTAAGGAAGAATAAATAAATTAGTATTTAAATACGTATTTTAAATGTCACACCTAAAGTTGGCTGTGAACTTACTTGTATTTCTCATGTATTTACTAAAATGTTGACTTAGAAGATTTCCACTAAGCAAGCATTACCCATCATGTGTTTGTTTATGAAAATAAATGATAACCCATTCCTCGCCCTCAGTTTCAAAGGGAGCGAAGGTTATGTGACTGAATGGGGTCCATAAAATGAAGTGAGTGTGTGTCAGGAGGCAGAGTCCATGCTTGCCCGGAGCCCCCAGCATCTAACAGGATATGGAGCAGAGCCAAGTATTTTATTTTATCTTTTAAACTTTTTTTAAAGGCCTGTTGATTTTATGTGTATATTTTGTCAGTGTCTGTGCACCATATGCATGCTTGGTAGTCTTGGGTCAGAAGGGGGAGTTGCATCCTCTGGAAATGCAGTTATGTATGGATGGTTGAACCACCATGTAGGTGCTGGGAACCAAACCCAGGTTCTCTGTAAGAGCAGACAGTGCTCTTAACCTCTGAACCATCTCTCCATCCCCAGAGCTGAGTATTTTTGAATAAGCAAAGCAGTGTTCCATCTCTCCAGTGGGGAGAGAATGAGTAGAAAGTGTAGGTGTGCTGGAGCAAATGTGTCTATGGGATGGGGTGGCATAGAAGCTTCCCAGGCAGAACCATTTGGTACAGCAGTTGAGTACCCTTTTCTGCTTACTGGTTAAATTGCAATGCTTCTGTCCTGAGTTCTATTGTTGACTTGGATTTCTGAGATAAAAGAGAAAGTTACAGAGGCTTCATTCCAATTGTGTTTGGCATCCAACGTCATAATTAGGCTTTGCACATGGCAGTAATAAAATTGCATTTTGAGTATACCCAAATTATAAATAACACATTTCCCCCATGGCATAGGGCCTTCAACCTCAGGCATGGCACATGGTAGGCATGTGCTGTCCCACTCAACTGACTGTGGCTCAGGCAAGCATTGATCTTCCTGCCCCAGCCTTAAGAGTAGCTGGGATTACAGGCCTACACCACCACTCCTGGCTAAGTGGTAAAATGTGATTATAGTAACTCAGTTTGCGGACCATTCTAGTAGTTCTGTAATGTGTTCTCTTTGTTATCTTATTAATTTTTCTGATGTCATTCATTAAAGTGAGTGTTCTTTTAACAAAGAGGGTTTTTGTTGTTGTTTTTTTAATTTTTCCCTCTCTTTCCTTTTTAGTAGTCCCCATAGCTCCCCTTCTCAAACACCTACAAGGCATGGACGTCATACAGTCTGTGGCGGCAAAGGAAGGAACCATGACTTTTTAATGGAAATACAATTAAGTAAGGTAAGATGGTGTTGAAAGGGAAGAAGCACTTCAGTGGATGTATTTATTAGTGAGAGTTTTCTGGTCATAGCCACCCATGAGTCTTGAAGCCTTAGGTCCCTGCCCTCCGGAGTAGAGGTCTCATCTCAGCTTTTGGGTTGATACTCCGAAAAGCCTGAGGTGTTTTTGTTTTCACAGGCCTCCCCTGGAGCAGTGGTTCCCAGAGTCCCCTGGAGGCCTGCCCAGCATCTGGCTTTCTGGTGGGCCACTTGAAGAACCACTGCTCTATTGAATTGCCTGTCTGGGAGGGAGGGCCTGACTTTGGAGTGCACCATGCAGTCCCCTGTGAACGTCTCCAGGCCATAGGCCAGAGCACTGCTGACATTTACGTTGAGTTGATGCTTGGCTTGCTTGCCATGGTAAAACAAAGAGGCTCACAGTCAGCTCTGACGTCAGCTCCAGGGACCCTGTGCCCTCTTCTAACCTGTAGCACAGGTGCTTAGACAAACTCAGCCACACGAATAAAAAAACAGAAAATCTCAACAAAAAGAAAAACGGAGAAGCCAAAGAAAGTCAAGATTGCTGTTTTTCTTGTGTGTTAAGGTGAAGTTTCAGCATGAAGTCTACCCGCCGTGTAAGCCCGAGTGTGAGTCCAGCCTCCTAGAACAACCGGTCTCCAGGCAGGTGTTCATTGTTCAAGATCTTGAAATCCGAGATCGGCTGGCAACATCACAAATGAACAAGTTTTTATACCTGTACTGCAGCAAAGACATGCCTCGGAAAGCTCATTCCAACATGGTAAGATGCCTCAAAGCCTTGCTCTCTTTGTTAGTTCTGGAAAAACGTTTTTATTTGTGTCTAACTACAGGCGAATTAGAGCGGGAGGAATGACTAGAAATGGGAAAAAATGTGTTTCTCAAGTTTTGCGTTCAAGAGTTATTTTATAAACTACATCCTCTATCTATAATTGCTAATATGTCACCCCTCAGATAAAACAGAACCATGTGAAAACAACTGGGACTGCTGTCGGCCCTTTACCCTTAGAAGACTTGAAATGTTCATGAAGTGGGAATGGCAGGCTCCAGACTCTGGGGGTCTGACAGGCCGGCTCTGGACTCTGGGGGTCTGACAGGCCGGCTGTGGACTCTGGGGGTCTGACAGGCCGGCTCTGGACTCTGGGGGTCTGACAGGCCGGCTCTGGACTCTGGGGGTCTGACAGGCTGGCTCTGGACTCTGGGCCCGTGCTCCAGCTCTGGGAGCTCAGGCAGCTCCATTGACCTGAAGCTCCAGTGCTGTCATTTGCTGTGGTCCTCTGAGAGCGTCATATATCCTAAGATTTTCTTGATTTGTGAACAGGCTTTTAGGGAGGAGGATAAAAATAATCTTCCTTTCTTCTTTGACAAGGTCTTACTATCTAGCCCAGGCTGGCCTCAAAACTCAGAATTCTGTTTTTCTCACATAGAAATATGCTTACTTTTTAATTTTTTAAATGAGAACAAGATGATTATGTCTCCAGGGAAACCGTTTTTCCTCTTTCTTGCAGTTGACAATCAAAGCACTGCATGTGCGTCCGGAGTCTGGCAGGTCGCCCCAGGAGTGCTGCTTGAGAGTGTCACTGATGCCACTTCGTCTCAATATTGACCAGGTCTGTGTTGTGTGAACTCTGTGAATATTAGCTGAAGCAAGCAACAGCTGCAGAACACACATAGATAAACCTTTCATAGTTTGGGGGTTGGCATATTTGTAGATAGCATTATTCACTTGCCTAAGTAATACTGATTTTTGATTGTTGTCACTTAAATAAAATTTGGATAATCTATGGCAAGTGACAGGCATCTCAGACATCAGTTGAAATAAATACTCAAACTGTAAACAGAGCAGGCCCAGTCTGAGATCATGTGCAAGAGGAAACTGGGTTTATATATAATGCTTGCGGGTTCTGAGCTGGTCAGTCTTTAGAGTTGTATTTTGTATTATGAAAATATCTTTGATATGCATATTTTTAAAGATTTATTTTTATTTATGTGTGCTCGTGTGTATGTATGTATGTATGTATGTATGTATGTATGTATGTATGTATGTATGTGAGTATTTGCACATATGTGGGCAGGTGCCTACAGAAGCCAAAGAGGGCTTCAGATTCCCTGGAACTGGAGCTATAGGTGTGGTTGTGAGTTGCACAGTGTGGGCCCTGGGATCTGAACTTGGGTCCTCTGCAAGAGTAGCAAGTGCTCTTAACCACTGAGCCATCTCTCCAGCCCCCTTGATATCTCTATTTTAATTCAGTTTATCCATGTGCTGGCTTACTAGAAATATAGTGAAATATTTATGGAGAAATTGATCTGTGGAAATTCCTACCATGAGAAGACTGAGTCAGAGTCACATTTATTGTATGGCATTACCAAACTTAGCAAGCTCTGTTTTTTTAATATTGCTGTGGTTCCTCCTGTAGAACTATAAGGAAAGCATAGTTACTTTAAAGGGGAGAAATATTAATTTTAGGGAAAACAGTGAGGGAAATAGAAATTGTATGGCCACATGGTGTCATCCTACGTCACGGAGTGAGCTTGACATTTAAGTATTTCTTTAACACAGTACTGTTGCTCTACTCTGTATAGAACCTCAGGCCAGGCATAAATGTTTTACAAAGTTTAACATTGAATACCGAGCCTAAATTTTAAATTTTAAATGATTGTGCAAAAATACTCTTCCAGAGTGTACAGATTTTAAGCATGCAGTGGAGGTTGATAGAGTTTTTACTGCAGAGTAGCTGCTTTGTCAGCTGAAATGCCCTGTCTTCTCTACCGTATGTAGTGGGGCCTTACCATCTCCAAACAGCCATCCATCTTTCCCTCACCTCACAGGGCATCTTCCTGGGCTGTGGCTCTGCATAAACGGAAGCGTCTTTGGCTTCCTTCCTCTGAATTGTGTCTGTGAGGTTCAACTGGGTCACCATGCACATGCCCTAGCTTACCCATTTGCCTGCTGGTCTGCACTTTCTTTTAGTGTTCATAAATAAGGCCATTTTGAAGTTGGTATACATGTGTTTGTGGACATATTTTTTATCCCTCTTAGTTATGTGCATGCATGTCTATTTTTACATATATATACTCGTGCATCTACATACATGTAGTGAATAAAAGCAGAATTTCTAGGTCCTTCAGCTACTTGACTGTTTTCCACTAGCAGCCAGTAAGTGTCTGGGTGCTTCTTGTCCTGGCCAAACTTGGTCCTGTCATCTTTTAAATTTTAGATGTTGTATTTAGTGTTTCTCTATCTTCATTTGGAGTTCCTTGATGGTTGGCGATGTGTAGCCTCTTTTCACATTCTTACGAACCATTGCTGTATCTTCTCTTGGGAGATGTCTGTGACTTGCTCTTTTTATAGCAAGACATAAATACTATAATAAAAGAAGCATCGTAAAAAGCCAGGATTTCTTGTGTGTCTTTAGTTTTTTGGTTTTTTTTTTTTTCTCTCTTCAAGAACAGATCTACACTTAATATTTTCCTTTGAACATTGTTGGAGTTAAAACATGTACATTAAACTGTCACCATCTAGTGGTGGTTAAAGAACAGCATTTTATATACTGTTAGCATGCAATGCTGAGTATGATATAAACATGTAATAAGCATGTACAGTGTGAGCAGTGCCACACACATGTACATGTGCCGAGCATGACACAATAATGAACGCTCTGAGCCTGCTATCTGCCTCAGAACCAGGTATTGGTGAACTGTCTCAGACCTCTAGGCACCACATTACCTAGAATGTTGTCACCTGTGTCATTTAAATATACTGTAAATGGGATGGCAGGTAACTAAGTTCTTGGAAACTGTGAGTCAGACTTTTTTGGTGTGAACCAGCATCATGACCCTGTAGCTCACAGTCAACACTGTATTTGGTGCAATGTTAATTTTTTGTAGAATTTAAGGTTTCTGATGAAGGAAGGATGGGAAAGAATGGGCTTAGGCTTTCAAGTTTGTATTTTATGCCATGCATTTGCCAGCTGAGTGTGTGGACCTGGTGGGGTGTTAGCCCAGAGCCAAACACTTTGCTTCTCCTATGTGATTGCAGAAAAGACTACACTGAATGGGCGATTTAGTTTGTGCTTGTTTATTTATTTATTTATTTACTTTTTAAGACAAGTCTTGCTCTACCGTGGCTATTCTTGAGTTCTTAGCAATCCTCCTGCCTCAGCTTCCTATTTATTGGGAAGCTATGTTGGGATTGTGTGTGTGTCCATCACACCCAGCTTCAAATTCCCATTTTGAATATCTTGTTCAATGAAGGAACTGTGTTAAGGCAATATAGTAGTGAATAAAGAAGAAACAAGTTCTAGGGAGTTTAGTGGCACAAGGTAAATATGTATGATGTGCCATCTGCTGTTACTGGTAGTGATGTTACCACTCATGCTAAGAGCAAGTGAGAACATTTTCTTGCAAAGGAAACAAAACTGCACTTTGATTTTGAAATCATTCCTAATTGTTTTGTTTTTGTATTTTGTTTCTGTTTGAGTAGCGTTAGCTGTCCTAGAACTGGTGATACCAACCAGGCTGGCCGCCATATGGACCACTGCTGGGATTAAAGGCCACCACCATTCCTAGCTCTTTCAGTCTCTCTGTTTTGTTATGATGTTTGTGCTTTTGATTTTTCATAGTTGTAGAAAATAATAGGGGTGAGGTTGCATGTGTGTGAAAAGAACAAATGCGTGGTGGAAATGCCACAGAGAAGCGCAGTGACTGCTGTGTGATGGTGAGTGATGGAGACTTAGTTACAGTGACTCCTCTGTTCCAGGACGCCCTGTTCTTCCTCAAGGATTTCTTCACAAGTCTTTCTACAGAAGTGGAGCTCCTGTTGACTCCAGATCCAGAAGGTACTTAGCATGTGCAGGCTGAGGGTTCTGTGATGAGTACGGAGGGCTTGCTGAGGATGGGGTCACTTCCTCAGAATGCCTTTGTAAGCCGAGTAATGCAACTCAGAAATGAGCCTTGTGCCTGGCGTCCACTTCGTGCTGACTCAGCTGCACATGGTGTGGCGTGTTGGTGGTTTTCCCTAGCAACTGCACTACGAGAGGACAGAACTGCACACTGCTAAGCAAAGCTCAAAGTTCACATTCCCAGTTCAGTTTTTACAGAACATAAGAACTTCTCTCCTTTGTGAGGGAAAGAATTGTAAGTCAGCTTATTGCTGAATCAGGACCAGATCCACTTAGGATGATTTTAATTGCTGCATGTGGGTTGTTTTTGAGAATATGCTTGCAGTGCTTGTTCCTATTTGTGTGTGTGCGTTCCGTGTTAGTTAATACAAATGTGTGTATGTAGCAGGAGGATGGAAGGGTGGGAGCAGATCTTCTCTGTAATAGCAGTTGGCTTTGCCCAGGGCAGTGGAGTGCTCAGGCCGATCGGTATTGATTGCCATGGTGCTGACTTCAGATGTGCCCCTCGGGTTTTCAGTTACGAAGTCTCCTGCAGCTGATGTCACCTGCAGTTTGCCAAGGCATCTGAGTACCTCAAAGGAGCCAAATCTAGTAGTTCCTGGGCCCAAACAGCCTTCCCCAAACCATAGTGCCAGTTCCGCGGAGGGGGCTAATGGCCTGGAGGAGAAGGACTTCTCAGCTGAGGAAGCTTCAGTTAGAGACCAGCCTGTGTTTTTTAGGTAAGTGCATTTATTTTGTTAACAAGTGAAGTTCTCATGGATCTGTGAAGGTGGCTCTGGAGTTAAGTAAACTGGTAATCAGGAGGTGACATCAGCGTTCCGTCACAGTGATGTATGAACTCCTGTTACTGTTTGCCGGTGGTCCCTGCCTAACTGTCCCTCCCTTGTTTACACACAGTTGCCCTGATTGCAGGGCTGGTCTGTTACTAGTTCCGTGGTGGGCGTTCCCTCCACTCCCGCTGCCTCTTTCAGGTCTTGGAGTGTGTTTTTACCCCACATGGGGCTGTGCTTGGCCTTTCCACACACACACTGCTTCTTCCCTTCAGCTCAGGCCTCAGTCTGCTCCCATCCTCCTGAGGCAGGAGAGCATTTTGGGAAGCCCAGGTGCCCTGCACACTGCTGCTTCTTGCCTGTGTGGCCAGCTGGCCTCATTCTGGTTTTTTTTCTTCCTTTGCCGAGTGACCAGTTCTTCTTGTCCTCTTTCCCTAGCCATTGTTGGTCAGAATAGTCTTGGCATTTCTAGAAAGAGGAGGGTCAAAGAGCAAGCCCTTGCCCTGTTCTCTATACCTCCCTTTCATTCCAGGGCCCCCAATTTTGCTGTCTTTCTGTGTTGTGAGAGGAGACCTTGGGTGTGGTCCAAGTGGACCATTTTTAGAAATGTCATGTTTTAAAAATGCCGTATATTAATGATGATAGATGTAGAAATAATAGCATATAGGAAAGGAAGGACCACAGATGAAGTGTCTGCTGATTTGTGCCTTAGTGTATTAATTTTAGTGTCCTATTTTGTATTAACCACATATACTTTGCCAGTTCAGCTTTAGTAAGTGTAATCTTGAAAGCAAGAAGTTTGACACTTTGTTTGTATGAAGGTCAGTCTCACTGTGGCCCAGGCTGGCCTCAAACTCTAGATCTTCCTTCCTTAGTCTCCCAGGTAGCTGAGGTTACAGATGTGCCGCTACACCTGGCTCAACAGTCTTTAACTGGAGTAAGACAGACCCCTGTCGTTCTACCTAGGCAGACGTTGATTTTGTATGTTTTTGTTAGGTTATTTGAAATATGGAAAATAGCTTGTAGATTTCCCCTCTATTCTCCTGGAGGGTCCAGAACCCTGGGGTGGTAATGAGTGGTGGTACCGAGTTACTCCTCCACAGATGTAAGTTAATGCCTGGAGAGGTAGCCCGCCGCTCAGCTAGTGGTCTGCCTGCTGACTTCCAGTGATGCCGCCAGAATCACTTCCCTCCCTCTGCAAGTGGCCAGTGCACTCACTGTGTGTTTCATATTCCATCTAGGCACTGTGAAGAGTCTCTGGCTAACTGAATATGTAAATAATCAATTGGTCTGTCTATGAACACATGTATCCCTCGGGGAAGAGAGGTGTGGGAAGGGCCGAGGGAATAAAGGTGTCTGCCCAGGCGAATGGATGCAGATGTGTGTGTCCTCAGAGACAGAGACAAGCTGGGACCCAGGCTTAGACACTGAGCACAATAGATAGCACATTGCCATTTTATTGTGGGTACGGGGCTTTTCTGAGATGGTTTGGTGTTTAACCATTAGTGTTTATTCTGTTGGGGGAAATCATGGTTTGAGTTCTGAACATTAAATTTCCAGTCAGCTGTGGGAAGGCAGCTCACTGTGGCCATATATCAACAGTGTGTAGTTGGAATTTCACCCCAGAATCCCCAGTGTTAGTATATTCACATCTACTTACAAGCATTAACTTCACAAATTCTCACCAAAATGTGCCAGGGTATGCCATTTTTACAGTGATGAAGAACTGAGGCTCAGAGAGCTGAGCCGTCCATACTTGCATCCCGTGTAGTGTTTGGAGCAGGCCAGGCCAGCGCCTGCCTCTGCTCACAGTGAGCAGGGAGGGTCTTCTTGCCTCTCCTGTCTACTTCCTGTTGATGTTTGAGGCCATTTTTATTAATTTGTCCTCTATATGACTTGAATATGTAAACATTTTTTTCTAAGCATAAACATTTAATAAACTAAGAAAAGGCATCTGACATTTAAATACAATAGATAGAATTTATCTGTTTAGTCATAAGCTGGAACTAAAAGACATTCTTTTGTATTTAGGACATAAGATGTACTTGTAATTTACTTTGTGGTTTTGTTTTAATTTTTCTGTTTAACAAGTTAGGTCTCATTTTATGATTAGTAATCTGAATATAATTAACTCCCTTTGTTTCCCCCTCCAGAGAATTCAGATTCACGGCAGAAGTTCCTATTCGGCTTGACTATCACGGCAAACATGTATCAATGGACCAGGTGTGGAAACTTTGCATGAACATGTAATGCAGAAATACCTTTTCAAATGACATTTATTTCCTGTGGAGGGAGGGACTGCATGAGGAAAGGAGGTGCTTGTGTGGAGGTCAGAGGACAGTTTAGAGCCAATTCTCTGTCTACAGTGTGGGACACAGGGAGCCATCTCAACAGTGCTCTCTGTCTGTGTTATAGACAACCCACTCTACCAGCTAATGATGAGCATGTATGAAATCTCACTTACAGGATTTAGCATTTACTTAGAAGCAAGTACAGGCACTGTTTTTCAGGGGTTGGGGATTTAGCTCAGTGGTAGAGCGCTGGGCCCTGGATTCGGTCCTCAGCTCTGGCAAACAAACAAACAAACAAACAAATAAATAAATAAAAATACAGTTTTTCTGTAAATATTTGAAGTATTTGTCTTCATTAAAGAATATTGCAAAGTCAGGTGGTGGAAAATCACTAAGTGGTGGTGGCGCACTCCTTTAATCCCAGCACTCAGGAGGCAGAGGCAGGCAGAGCTCTGAGTTCAAGGCCAGACTAGTCTATAGAGTGAGTTCCAGGACAGCCAGGGCTACACAGAAACCCTGTTTCAAAAAAACAAACAAACAAACAAACAAAGGATTATTGCTTGGACTTCCCCAGTGACAGTCATTAAATGTTGAGTCTCTCCTTAGCTTATGGATTAATTGGCTGCTCTTCCTGTTCCAGGGAACACTGGCTGGGATTTTGATTGGCCTGGCTCAGCTGAACTGTTCTGAGCTGAAGCTGAAGAGGCTCTTCTACAGGCATGGGTGAGTAGATTGACCTGCTTGAGACTTTGAGGTGAGGCACTGAAGCTAGTGTAAGGTAGAGTGGAGTGTTTTCACAAGCAGGCACACCCGCCCTGTGTTTTCTTCAGAGAACGGAGCTTCGGAGGACCCTTACTGATACAGGGCTAATGTTCGTTTTGAGGGAGTAGAAACTGTTGGAACAGAGGAGTATTTTTTGAAAATGTCTTCCCTTCAGGATATTTTAAGATCGATTACTTGCTAAAGTTGTAAATTAGCTCATTCTGTTACGCGGATGCAGGTTCACAGATGTGGTTGTGATTAGTACCCTGTGCCTGAGCCATGGAGAATCAAGAGATAAGGACAGTAGAAGATGCTCACGCATGGGCATTTTCCCAAGCTTTGTCGATCTTTGTTTGTGTGTCTGTTACCTGTCTTCTATCTGACATACACAGATTTAGATTGGGAATTTAGTAGCCCAGTTTTTTATATAAATTTTTTTTTGAGCATCTGTACTATTTTGTCCTTGTAATACAGTTTCCAAACAGGAAAGGTCCTTAAGTATGAACCTCTGTTTCTTCTTTGCATTAACAATCATTTTCTCTAGTTTGCTAGGTATTGACAAATTGTTCTCATATGCAATCACCGAATGGCTTACTGATATTAAGAAGAACCAACTACCAGGAATCCTGGGAGGTGTTGGGCCTATGCATTCACTAGTTCAATTAGGTGGGTTGTCTTTTTAAATCTTTTTGGGGTTACAAATACTTTGAGAGTCTATATAAAGAGCATTTTTCTATAAAACCTACATGCAACCTCACCCCTAGTTTCAGGGTCAGAACCTCCATCCATGGTTGAACTCACTCTCTCCACACACACACACACACACACACACACACACACACACACACACATACACATTTTTCATAATGATTTTATATTGTAATGAAAATATTTTGGATATATCTGGGTTAAAAATATTAAAATTAAGTTTACTTTTTGGAATGGCTGTTAGAACACTTTTTTTTTTTTTTTTTTTGGTTTTTCGAGGCAAAAAAGTAGCTTTGGAGGCTGTCCTGGACTAGCTCTGTAGCCCAGGCTGGCTTCAAACTCAGAGATCCGCCTGCCTCTGCCTCCCGAGTGCTGGGATGACAGGCGTGCGCCACCGCCGCCCGGCTTAGAACACTTTCAGTCATACACATGGCTCAGCCTGTATTTCTGTTGGGAGCCTGGCCTTTGGGGACCTCAGTGAGCATGAGACAAGGAGCCACAGGGTGAGACTCTTGTCACCTACAGTTCTCCTTGTGATTCTGTCTAGTGCAAGGCCTGAAGGACTTGGTGTGGCTGCCAATCGAACAGTACCGGAAGGACGGTCGCATCGTCAGAGGCTTCCAGAGAGGTGCTGCCTCCTTTGGTACCTCAACTGCAATGGCTGCTCTAGAACTCACAAACAGAATGGTTCAAACCATACAGGTACTAGTTCCTGCCTGCCTCATCCAGACACATGAGTCCTGTATAGCAGCTACTGTGAAGATGTGTGAAATGTTGAGGGTAGACATCTCATTTATAACGATTTACTTACTGGCATGCTTAGTTTTGTTTTGTTTCTAGACAAATTCTTGCTCTATAGCCCAGACTATCATAGTTTTGGTCCTCAGCCTTCCCAGTGCTCAGGTGTGCACCACCACACCCCGTTTGGTGCTTTTCAGTTGGTTAGCTAGCTAGTACTGAGCATTTAAGTAACCAAGTTGTGGGAAACCTGCCACGTCTGTTTGCATATTTCAAGAAAATACCAGTCATTAAGTCAGCAGGGGGTTTATTTCACTGATCTATGTAAAAAGATCAGAGCTAAGTTTAAGAACATGTAACGGGTTAAACAGAAGTATTGAAAGTTGCTACATGGGGGTAATAATAAGAGGAAGGGGCTAAGTAGTTCAGCTCGATCCAAATGGGAGTTTGTAACTTGACTGTTCACACTGTGACAGCCCTAAGCTCTTGTTAGAGTGGTTAAGCAGAGGCTCTCTTTATTCCTACAGGAGAGCACTGCCACACTTTGTGCCCAGCTCTCCAGGCTGTCTTCTAATTAATTTCTTCTTTCTGACAAAATGACCCAGGCAGCAGCAGAGACTGCTTATGACATGGTGTCTCCGGGTACACTTTCCATTGAGCCCAAGAAGGCAAAGAGATTTCCTCATCACCGGTTAGCCCACCAGCCAGTTGACCTGCGGGAAGGTGTAGCCAAGGCCTACAGTGTTGTAAAAGAGGTATGTAGAGACTTCAACTGATAACCAGAACTGGTTTGCATGCTTTCCTAGTGTGTTGGTTGGGGTTTCTATTGCTACGATGACACACCATGACCAAAAGCAACTTGGAGAGGAAATGGTTTATTTCAGCTTACACTTCCACGCTATAATCCCATCATTGAAGGAAGTCAGGACAGGAACCCAAACGGCAGAAATCTGAAGCAGGAGCTGATGATACAGAGGCCATGGAGGGGATCTGCTTACTGGTTTGCTCCTTGTGGCTTGCTCAGCCCACTTTTTTATAGAACCCAGGACTACTAGCTTAGGGGTGGCCCCACCCATTAATCACTAAGAAAATGCTCCAAGGCTTGCCTATAGGCCAATCTTATGGGGACATTTTCTCAGTGTCTCTTCTTTCTGTACTCATCATAGGAGCTGTCAAAATGGACCCCAAGAGTTGAGTGTAAGTGACATGGATCCAGACTCCTGTGGAGTTGGACCCTGTCACTGCCCAGCATGTGTCCATGTCTTCAGCCAAGCTAAGCAGTTGTGACAGAGATGGAATGCTGCCGAAGCAGAGTTTTGGGCTGTTTGGGCTCCTACCCATGTTCTCCGGATTTTCTATGTAATCCCATAAAGTGTTCAGTGGCTTTTTATAATTGAATATGTTCCACGGATTTTTTCTAATACATGGCTAGTAATTGTAGACAGAGTACATGCATTCTGAGCACTGAGTGGATCTAAGCTTTCTTGTGCTGCATCAGAGGAATCCTCACTGCCGTCCTCTATCAAGAGGCCCTATTTGCAGAATTGCATTTAGCTGGAGGGATTAATTGGGGCAGAAGTTGCTTTTAGGTATGATGTGTTACTATGTGCTTCCTTGCTTGGAACTAATTAAACTCCATTTTCTGCACAGTAGTATCGTGGAGAAATGCTAAGCCGTGGTGAGTGCCACCTACCTTCACAGTTGGAACCCTGTTAGGTAGCTGAGCGAGGGTGGCTGGCTGTTTTGCTTATTTTTGGTTTGGTCTAGCTGATGTACAGAGTGAAGTGTCAACACCTTAGCTTCTGACCTGTGCTTGTCTCCTCTTTTCTGCCTCCCACCCTCTGCAGGGAATTGCAGACACGGCTCAGACCATTTATGAGACGGCAGCTCGAGAACACGAGAGCAGAGGGGTCACTGGTGCTGTGGGTGAAGTCCTGCGCCAGATCCCACCAGCAGTGGTCAAGCCTTTAATTGTAGCCACTGAAGCAACATCAAATGTGTTAGGTGGCATGAGGAACCAGATCAGACCAGACGTTCGACAGGACGAGTCGCAGAAGTGGCGCCATGGGGAGGACTGACGTGTCCGGTGCGACTCCACAGTGTGTGGAGCTACGAGCAGGCTGGCCTAGTGCGGCTTCCTAGAGGACTTGTTTAATTTATGTGCTCATCTCAGGAACAAAAGCAGTCTTTAGTAAATAATTCAATGTCAAAACACATGCAGCCAAAGCCTTGTGACATTTTAGGGCCTGGCACTTGCCTGCAGGAGTGGCTGGTGGCTGGTGTCATGGTCAGTAGAGATTTGCTGCCATGTTGAATGCTTTGCTTTCATTAAAGTGACTGTAATTGTACTTGTTACTGACAAGATCTCATTGGGAACATCTTTGTAAACAGTGTTGAGTGCTTAAAAAAAAAAGGAAGAAAGAAAAAAGATTGGAGCAATTCCCAAAGTGCCAGGGAGCCCTCTTGTAGTTCTGGGGAGTCGATTTCTCAACTCAGTTTGACCACTTCTGACTCTGTGGGAGAAGCCACAGGGAGAGCGAAGCAGCCAGGCTCCAGTGTCCCATAAAGCGGGCCTCGACTCCCGAGGGACCACCTGCTCAGTCACCTGGACAGTCACAGCAGGTCTGCATGCTGCACTTTATCCTCTGTGTGGGGGTGCGCGTGCGTGCGTGCGTGCGTGCGTGCGTGTGTGCGTGCATGTGTGTGTGTGTGTGTGTGTAGTGTAACACAGATAGGCCATGTTCTCTGTCACTCATAAATATGGATAGAAGTGAAGATGTCTCAGTTTGGGGCAAAGAAAGGTAACTCACATATAGTATGTTTCTGTATCCCAATGCAAGTGAAAATGTGTGCTCTGTGGTGGAGTCTGTGTGTCCATTGTTAAGTACATAGTGTAGACTATTAGGGATGTGTGGCAAGGGACACTGGAAGTGGGCTTTATTCTTAGAAAGTTAAAGACAAATACTCAAAATATGTGCTAGTCAGCTAATTCAAAGTACCATTTTTACTTGGTTAATAATGTACATTTTGATAACATGTCAGGAATGAATAAAGGATTTTTATTTAAAGGTAAGACTGTTGATACTTCCATGAATGTTTTGTTTTTCTGAGAGTGTATTCTTTGATGCAATGTTAGGATTGATGGGATATTTGGAGACACCTCTCAGAATTGATTGAAGTTAGTGTCACTCATTGTTGAGGAGAAAAGGGGTAATTGTTTGTAATCTGCCTAGAGACTCAGCAGAAAAGCAGGACTTTGTATTCATCCCTGTTTGGAGTCACATACTCTCCCCTTTTGGTCTCTAAAGTGTTGGTGGGTATCAGGGTGAACTAAATGCCACAGCTGAGATCTCAGTTTCACCCTCTGAAAGCTGAACAAGAAGGCAGTGCCAACCCCAAATTTAGACTCCAGAGTTTCTAACAGTAGTGTTGTGTATGTCTGCAGAAGCTTGATTCCCTTTCACTGCTGTGAGACTTCAAAGAACAGGCCTCAGGGCAGCTGCTGGCGGCCTCAGGGCCTCACGGTGGGCTCTTCTGTTCTTGTTAAGTGGAGCACGTGTCTGATACGGGCCTGGGCAGACACTGTGAGTAGTAGTGGAATTTGTTGCTGTCCTTCTAATGAAACCTGCAGTGTGTGTTACCTGCCACATTTGGTCAGACTTCACCCCACATCCTTGGTTATGTTCAAGGTCTGTGAGAGTCGGTACACGGAAGTAACATCCCTTTGCCCTCTGATCTGTGTACAGCTCTCTTTTAACTAGTTAAATGAAGCCATGTAAACAAGTGTCTCTATGATGCTCTCTCCTGCTTCTCCCTCTTGTCCTTCTGCACCTTGCCAGAGATGTTGATTCGGTCTCGAGGTCTGTGTGTATTATCGAGACCCTGGTGAGGACCTGTCTGTATTTGAACACTTCTAAGTTATATCTGCTGTATTTTCTTTTATGTTGTGGTGACATGTAGCGTGTTGACATGCTCCTTGGGTTACCTCATCTGCAGTTACCAAGTAAATGACTTCACTTGGCCAAGATATCTCACCTCACTCAGCCCCAGTGTCCCTCTGTAAGTGAAAAAGTGTCTTAGGGCAAAGCTTGTGGAAATTTCTGGGCAATTAGGTCACAGTGGCATAAGCAGAGATAATGGTGTGTGCCTTCCTGCTCAGTAGCGTGCCCAGACCCGTGATGTCAGGCTGGTGGCAATGGACACTATGGCTGTACACACCACAGCAGCTGTGGGCTACTTCAGATCTCTGTTCTCAGAATGACACCTTCCTGATCTGGCAACATGCCTGCATGGTTGAGTCTAGGTTGATAATTCTGACTGGAATAGGCTGCATGTGTCTACCTACTGAGGTCTACACAGAGTCCCCCCAGGAATCAGGGAAGCAGGCTTGCTCAAGATCACTCAGCTGGTCCAGACCCTGCCTCTGTTGCCTATGGCAACAGAGACTGAAGCAATGTAATTGCCAAATGGGACTGACTGGGAACCCTGACTTTTCCTTTATATCTTCACACCCTTTTGCTCTGAGCATGGTATACATAGACATCATAGCAGTAGGAAGTCACTGTAAGGAAAAAAAATCCAAGGAGCAGTGTTTCCAATCACAGTATCAGGGCCCATCTGTTCTGCCTCCTGTCCTGTGTCACTTTGAAGGGCTACTGCAGGGCTCCTATGTGACCTGTCAGCTGTGTCTGCTCCAGTGGCTAGCTGTCCAGAAGCCTTCACCCCTCCCTGGGTGTCCTATGACCCAGGACTGGCACGTGAGTGTTTCCACCATTGGGATTAGAAATGAGGATTCTACCCTGCAATTAATGGCTTTCAGGGTTGACCATTGGTTGTCTTAATTGAAATGATATATATGTAAAACACTGCATAAGAGACTTGGGCCAGTCTGCTTTACTTCTGCCCGAGAGTACAGTCCCTCCGATTCCAGGGTTCTGAGGACAGTAGGAAACACTTCCTCCCTACCTCCCTTCACATCCCATTGGAAATGTAGAGTTTAAAGTCCCTTGGAAGGACTGAACACAGAAGTGATATCCTGTCTGCAGCTAGACAGACCACTTAGTATCAAAGTCAAATACTGATATCCTGTCTGCAGCTAGACAGACCACTTAGTATCAAAGTCAAATACACGTTTGCACCTTAGGAAGATTATTTGTACAGTGTAGAGAAGTATACCGATGATTTCCTTTTTTTTTTTATCAAGAAGTTTTATTTTGGTTTACAGGAAGGTATAGCCACTATTCTTATAAGAATGATAGTATGTCACATGTTAGCCTTTGTGTGGACATTTTCAGGATTGTACTGGGCACACTTACCTTTGAGAGATTCCATGTGCACCATTGCAGGTCAGCCAGAAGTTGTGGATGAGAAATGAGTCTTAGCGTTTCATGTTTTGAATCTTACCATTTCCTGTAGGCACAGGACTCAGGAAGCCGACATTGGCTTTCCCTAAGCATCACTGGGATTGGGCAGTAAGCCTCGGGTTGCTGCCTGTCCACTGCAGTTTAGAAGTGACTGTGTTGTCAGCTGCTCCCTTACACTTGGCACTGTGGGGCTGGGGCTGGCCTCTCCTTTCACAAAGGTGTCTACTCAGCTGTCTCGTGTGCACTTTTCTGGTTGGAAGTGGCTAGCCTTGTTTGTGTAGTCCATTGCTCCCACTGGGCTGCTTGCTTTTTCATGGAGGTTTTTAGGCACCAAGTTCATCTTTTCTGTGGACCCTCACCTGTCTCAGATGTTAAAGCATCTCATCACATGGCCATTGTTTTTGCTGAGAATCCTGACTTTCCTAATTCTGGCAACTCTGGATGTAAATAAGAATATTCCTCTGTACAAGTATTTTTGTGAAAAATGTAACTTGTTAGTGTGACTATTTAAAATACAATGTTAAGAGTACTTGTGAAAAAAAATTAAAATATTTCCTCTTTGTTTTTTGCTTTAAACTCAAGTATTGTGTGTGTTGCTGAGAACCGTTTCCTGAGTCTGCTGGAATCACTTTTGGGGGTGGGTAGACGTCACAAGGATCCATTGTCCTGGCACCTCAAATCTAGTGTTTATATTCCACCAGTATCTGAACTGTATCAGGCTATGATGTTAATGTGTGCCACTCCCACGCTGTTGGTGCTGATGATTTTATTGATTTTATTCATTATCCCTTCAGTGTGGACTTCTGGCAAACACGTTTTTTTTTTTTTTTCCCCCGGTTTTTCGAGACAAGGTTTCCCTGTGTAGCTTTGTGCCTTTCCTGGAACTCACTTGGTAGCCCAGGCTGGCCTCGAACTCACAGAGTTCCGCCTGGCTCTGCCTCCTGATTGCTGAAATTAAAGGCATGCGCCACCACTGCCCTGCGGCAAACACATCTTGTAGTGTCGGCCTTAGGGATATAGATAGATGCTTGGTAAATCTGGAGGAGGAGGAAGATGCATGGCATTTAAATAGACAAATTACTTTAAAAGGGTTTCTGGGGTGGCATGTCTCTTTCTAACCACATTGGCAATCAGGTGAAAGTAACAAGGCAGGCATCACTCATGGCACTTGGAAGGAAGGAAGGAAGGAAGGAAGGAAAGGAAGGAAGGAAGGAAGGAAGGAAGGAAGGAAGGGGCCGTCTATGAATGTACAGATATCAGCCAGGCTTTCCAGTGTGTTCTCATGGAGGAGCCTGTGTGCCCCTGGAAGAGACAGACCAAGAGACCTTGCCTCCTGTGATCCCCTTACCTCTTGCTTTCTTGAACTGCTGTGCATGCATATGAGTGTATGTGTGCTCTCGTGTGCTTATGCATGCATGCATGTGGAAGTCAGAATGGCTTGTGGAAATTGTTCTGGACTTCCACCACGGGAGTTCTGGAGATCGAACTCAGGTTGTCAGGATTCAGGCTTGGCGGCAAGCTCCCTGGTCCACTGAGCCACCTTCCTGGCCCTCTTGAACTGCTGCTAAGAGCAAATCATTTTAATCCCAGCACTTGGTAGGCAGAGGCAGGCGGATCTCAGGAGGCCAGCCTGGTCTACACAGCCAGTTCCAGGATAGCCAGGACTATTACACACAGAAACCCTGTCTAAAAAAAAAAAAAAAAAAAAACCAAATTGAGAAGTTGCCTAAGGAGATGGAACGCTTCACTGCAGGAATCATCAGGCTGATTGAGGTCGAGGACTGGGGAGCCTTAAATGTGAGCTGGGAGGGGCTTGTTTTGTTTTCCTGTCTACTTCCTAGCTGCCCGCTTCCTGGTATGCCTAGAACCTGGTCCTTCAGTCCTGCTGCAGCCTGACAGCAGTGGTTAGAAACACCTGGAGAGTGTCTGTCTGGAAACAAAACTCTCTCCAGTCAGCACATACCAGAATCCAAAAGTGGGTCTAAAGTAGTTTCTCCGGTTCAGCTTGGTATTTGGGGCCACAGTTCCTTGTGGGGAGTAGTCCTGTGTGCTGTAGAATGTCCAGCCGCCTGCCACTAGATAGCAAACAGCTCCCTCTTTCCCCCAGACAAGCCAACCAATGTCTTCTGGAGGGTGTAGGGGGGAATCCTCTCAGAAGTTCAAGTAACTCGTGTGTGGTTGTGTACATCTGTAATCCTAGCACTTTGGAAACGTAAACATTTGGGTATTAAGTTAGCCTGGGCTGTGTAGTTCCAGCCTGGGCTACCTTGTCTAAAATATATATATATATATATATATCAACAATATAAAAACAATAAGCTCTGGTTAAAGGCTGTCCTGTGGAAGGACTGTGCATCCAGAGGGCAGATCCTGTACCATAGAGCAGAGTTTATATGTTTCCCACCTACCCCGAGACACTAGAATTTTTACAGGACCCTGAGTATATAGATAAGTAGGTACATATCTCTATATTTACTAATGATGAGTTATCAGGAAATTTATCTTAAAACCTTTGTTGCACAGCATTTGTGTAATTTATTAAAAGTATTATTTGCATACTAATGAGGTGAGTGTCCTTGTTTACTTTTATATAAAGCAATCTTGACTGAGCATTTGATGCTGCAGAATACAGAGATCGCCTGTCTTCCAGAGTGGATTGGCATTTTGATTTCATAACGCTCAATGCTGAGAACCCTGCTTTGTGTAAATGTTTCGTACAAAGTGGCAGAGCTGTTTAGGACTATTTCAGAAGTACCAAACCAAAATTACATCGAGTTGTTTTTGTTTTGAGACAGGTGGGCTCAGACTCATTAAGTTCAAAGCTGGCTTTGAATGCCTGATCCTTCTGCCCCCCGCCCCCAACCCCAAGTGCTAGGATCACAGGTGTGCACTATAACACCTATCTAGTAATAAATGTTTTTTCTTTTATATTTTATATATATATATATAAAATGTTTTGACGGCCAAGTAACTATCTCCACTTCAGTTTCAAGTTTTACTTCTCCTGCTTCTGGACTGTTTCTTGAAAATCCTTTCTAGTCTTTCATTCTGGATCTTTTTTAAAAAACAGTCTTTAAGTGCTAGCTAGCCTTTGTGTCCTTTGGAGCCAGCTCATCTTGGACTCAGCTGACTCTGAAGACCCCAGAGTCACTTGAAGCTGGCAATTTACCGTATGCTTTCTCGTAACTGCATTTGTCACGTGACTCGCTATAAAAGGGACTGTTAATCCCAAAGGGCAAGAATAAGACCGCTACAATCTTGAGCCAGATTTGCAGCAAGCTTGATTTTTATTAGAGTGCACCCAAGAGCTGGCCAGAGATTGCTTAAGTTGGTTAAAGAGAGCAGTTGCAGATCCTTTTCTTGGGCCCCTTTTAAGTAGAATCACAAACAGTTACAAAGCAGAGTTACTGTACAGAAATACAGAAAAATCTCAAAAACAAAACAAAACAAAAAAACCTACCATGTGGTCGCCATGCTATTAGAGAAGGTAAGTGTATTCTCAAAAACAAGTCAAGGTCATAGGTTGGGGCAGGTCAGGCTCCAGAAAAGACTTAAAAACTGCAGCCCAGCTCTAACAATAAATGGAAACATTTTTATCAGTACAAATGGAGTTAGGCCAGTTCCTTAGGACCAGTGAGGGATGAGATGTGGCAGCTATCTAAATTCTGAGTGGTCTCTGTCAGTGGCCTGAGAAAAACTGTATCTGCCATTGTAAAAACTGTTGGGTCTGGTAGTTGCACAAATACTGAGGACAAGGCCACCAAAGTTAGATGAGCAGAGGCCACTTCATTGTATCACCGTGGGGTACCAGAACTTCTGACTAGTTAGGGCCACCGGCAGGTCGGGTTTTGACACTGTGACCCCGAACAGAGGGAGTAGGTCCTTGTTAAAGCAAGTAGGTGATATAAGGAAGGATTTTCAATTTGAGGTCGTCTTGGGTGATGGTACGTTACAGGAATTTACAACTTGTGATAACAGTTTGCAACTAGTAGTCCAGTTTGTGATAACAAGGTGCTTGTACAAGCTTAATGGGGTTCATAAAAGCACGTTTACACAAGTCTGTGGTGATCTTAACACAGCACTTGACGCAGTTTGGGTCTTATTCTTTAACCAACTGCTCTTCCAACTGCAGAGACTATGGGACAAGGTCATGGAACAGAAGAAGTGAGGTAGGTGGCTAATGTTTTTGAATTATTGTGGACTCCACAAAAAACATTTATGTGTACCTGCTTGTGTGTGCACATGTGTGAGGAAGCCAGAGAGGTTGATGTCAGGGTGTGCATGTATGAGGCAAGTGTTCTTCTTAGTAGTTCTGCAGCTACCTCCCCCCCCCCCTTAAAATGTTTTTAGCCTTGTTGTTGTTGTTTTAGATATTTTTATCTTTTTAAAACTATTTTATGTATATGGTTCCTTTGCCTGCATGTTTGTCTGAGTACCTCTTGCATGCCTGATGCCTGTAGAGGCCAGAAGAGGGTGTCATCCCCTGGAATTGAAGTTACAGATGGCTGCAAGATACCATTTGGGAGCTGGGAATCAAACCCGGGTCCTCTGGAAGAACAGCCAGTCCTTTTAACCACAGAGCCATCTCTCCAGCCTGATTGTGACATTTTCATAGTGTAGACCGTGAATTCTGAGCATAGTCATCTCTGATACACTCTCATTTTTTACCCACTCCTGATAATCTCCTTCCTCATCCCAGCTAGACCCCATTCTCCTTTCATGGTGTGTGTGTGTGTGTGTGTGTGTGTGTGTGTGTGTGTGTGTGTGTGTGTGTGTCTGTGTTGCTTTGCTTACAAGAGCATGGGCAAGGAAGGGTCTGTCTACAGGAGCACAGGTACCTTCTCAACACTGCTGGAGAAAATGTCTCTCCCTCTCCCATCAACCATTAACTGCCAATAGCTGGTTAGGCCGGGCTGGAGAGATGTCTCAGAGGTTAAGAGCACTGACTGCTCTTCCAGAGGTCCTGAGTTCAATTCCCAGCACCCACATGGTGGCTCACAACCATCTGTAATGAGATCTGGTGAAGTCATGCCTGGAAGTCAGCACCCCACACTGCTCTCCCCACTGATTCCCAGTCTTGTGTTCTTTCAGCCCTTACTGGTGATGTTCTCTGAGCATTGGAGGGGGTGATGTAGAAGCCCAATTTATGGCTGGACATTCAACAGTCCTTTATCATGAGTACATCGAGTAGCTGGAGTGTACAGTTGTCGCTAACCCCTGCCAGAAGAAGAGCTCCAAGCAAACCGGAAGTGGCAGTCATCGGATGGACGGCTTCTTCCTGTCCCACCGCCTGGAATGCTGTCTTACCACTGTCTTGAGTCATTTCTTTAGCCCTTTTAAAGTTTTTGTTTTGTTTTGTTTGTTTGTTCGTTGTTTTTTGTTTTTTGGGTTTTTTTTGGTTTTTTGAGGCAGGGTTTCACTGTGTAGCTTTGCGCCTTTCCTGGAACTCGCTCTGTAGTCCAGGCTGGCCTCAAACTCACAGAGATCCACCTGGCTCTGCCTCCGGAGTGCTGGGATTAAAGGCGTGTGCCACCACCGCCCGCCTTTTAAAGTATTTTAAAGAGATATAATAATAATGATGATGGTGATGATGATGATGATGATGATTCAAAGAGAGCAGTTACCTTATTGTTTGACTTTGGACCTGTTTCTAGTTGTTGTTGTTGTTGTTTTTTTTTAAAAGATTTTATTTATTTTTATTTGTATAATAGTATTTGCTTACATGCATGTCTGTATGCCATGTGGGTGCCTGATGCCTGCAGAGGTCAGAAGATGGAGATAGACTCTCTGGAACTGGAGTTACAGATGGTTGTGAGCTACCACGTGAGTGGTGGGAATCAAACCTGGTCCTCTGGAAGAATTAGCAAGTGTTATTAACCACTGAGACATCTCACCAGCCCTTGTGGGTTTGGTTTCTTTCGTTGGTTGTTTTTAGGTAAAGCCTTATTATGTGCCCGGGATAGCCTTGAACTGTGCTGCCCGTTCCTCACACTCTCAGTACCGGCTTCGAGATGCGCACCCTCACGCTTACTTGGGAGCAGATCCACTGTGCCCTTTGGAAAGCAAGCTTCCTTGAATGTGTGCGGAGCAACCTGCCTTCCTTGCCAGCAGAGGGCGCCCATGCTCTCTCAGCGCTGAAATAGAAACTGTCCCCTGCCGTGTGGCCCCTCAGGCTGAATGAGATGTGACCCTGTGCACCCAAGAAGCCGTCAGAAAAATCATGTCGTTAGCCAGGCTTGTGTCTAAGTTGAGGTCGGTCTCAATTAAAAAAATTTTAAAATATTGCTCCAGCAAACGGCTCAGTGGGCAAAGGCACTTGCTGCCGAGCCTGACAGCCCAAATTCAGTCCCCAGAGCCTACGGTGGAAGGAGAGAACTGGACGCCTGGAAGCTGTTCTTTGACATCCACTCAAGCCTGCGCACGTGTGTGCTGGTGTGCAGACACACCATTAATTGCAATAATAATGAATAAAATGAAATGCCATTTTATTTCAGGATCGCTTTCTCTCTGAAACCCCTGGGCTGGGTAGCAACAGGGCACAGGCCTTCCCTGCTGAAGCAGGGAACAGGCCCAGAGGGAAAAACCGCTTACAGCCCCTGGCAGGAGGCAGGTGACGTACAGGGTGGCTAATCACTCACAGCTTTGTGTTCAGGTATGGGTCTCTTGCCCGCTCCCCACCCCACCCCACCCCCAAGTGCGGAGGCAAGAGTTGAATCTGAGGGAAGACCGTGCAAGCTTCTCTGCTGTGGATGCTCCCCAGGAGAGGCAGGGGAGCCCCTCTTCAGCAGCGCTCTTCTCATGCTGGAGTTGGATCATGCGCACAGTCACTTGTCTGGGACACAAACTTTGGGAGGGGCACCAGTGATCGAGATAAACAGCAATGTAACACAGTGTTGCCCATTTCCAAGCCTGGTGTGGGAGACTGAAGACGATAGTCTGGGGTTCAGTGGTGGGTGTGGGGTTGCCTTTGGGTTGGACGTCTCTTCCACAAAAGACCCATGGGACTAATACGGTCTTTGCTCTGGAAATGGATCAGTCTTGCCCTGCCGCGGCCACGGCTTGGCAGGAGATCTCAGGCTCAGGGGTCTTGACCCAGAAGGGGTCTTGACCTGGAAGAGGTCCTGGACCTCTGTAGGCGGTGGCTTGGAAATGGGTGACTTACCCCAAAAGTCGATTCTGTCTGGCGGAGAGGGAGATAAAAGAGGAGTGGTCTTACAAGTGGCTGGGGGAACCCGGAAGAGGCAGGGAAGGCTCAACTTCTCCTGGGCTCCCAGCACCAAGAAAATAGGCTTTCTGCACTCCGCTAATAAGTGCAATTTCAAGGCTTTTTATTTTTTTTATTATTATTATTTTTTATTATTTTTTTTTTATATTGTGTTGCATTGCATGTGTCTTGGTAATAGCTCAACTGTTACTATTGCAAGTAGCTGCCTGAGCTCAGAATTTGTCTCTGGGCTTTCTGGCCACTAAATCTGATGCAATGACAGAGAGTCATCTCATTTGGGTATAAATAATATTAAAGTTATTTTATGCTGTTCGACTTTATTAGAAAAAATATCTAAGGGAGTTGGATATGGTTAAAAATCTGTAACAAAAGGTTAACTTAAAATGTGAAACTCCACATTGGAACTGCTCTGGGAACAATACATGAGTGGTCTGCCACCATCTTAATTAAGTACAGCCACGTAGGCAGTCACCATTTTGACTAAGACTGGAGAAGAGGGAGGTCATGTGACTTCACTGCCATCTTGATTAAAGGTGACCACATGGAGTGGGCCTACCAAGGAGACAACAGGTCTCCAAGATATTTTGGATTAGGATGGATTTTTGTATGAGAATTCCTGTCTTGTCCTGAAAACAAGGTTTATATATATGTTCTCAAAGTTAAGCCTAAGACAAGTAACTAAAAATAAACATTTGTCTAGTTTAGATATAATTAACAAATAATCCTCAAACACTTCAGAGATCTACGGATATGGCGTTTAGAATGTTTAGTAAAAAGCTTTTCATGATAGAGGCAAGCCAGCTGCTGGCAGCACCCCGTCCCCTCCAAAGAAGATGGATGGTGCACAAGAACTTCCACCTAGAGTTTACTTCATTATTTTATTTATTTTATTTTTTTATTTTTCTATTTTTTATTTTGCCAGAGCTGAGGACTGAACCCAGGGCCTTGTGCTTGCTAGGCAAGTACTCTACCACTGAGCTAAATCCCCAACCCCTAGAGTTTACTTTAAATGCAGCAAGTCCAGTCATGGAGTAGAAAAGACTGCCTTTTGTCTTAACTGCTGCAAAGACCCTGTCCAGACTCTGGACAAGCAGGACACTGGGGAATTGATTGCCCCACTTTGCCAAGACAAGGCAGGCTGGTCTTACCAAATTCCTACTCTACAGGAAAGTCTGTCAGATCTGTCCCCAGTGACCACGGAGGAACCTGGGGTAGCTGTCTAGCTGGCCGACAAGCCCCTGTCATCTTAATAGATTCGGAGGGTGCTTCACTCCTGCTTACTCAGGTGAAATTCATCCTTCTCAGGTCTGATGGTGTTTGATGACTAGGGGACTGACAGATTTACCAGTTTAACAGCTCCCCCCTGACCCCCAAGGATACAACTACTTTGGTAGTTCGTTAGTTAAGTTTCTTATTAAAAATACAGACAGGTTTGCCTTGTTCACAGGCTTCATAGTAAAGGATAAACAGGTTGTAACTTTCCACGAAAGGAACACAAAAAGTGATTTTAGATGTATAAATGCAAGTTGTAAAGGTATAAGTAAACAGTTTAAGGTATGTAAAGATGTTTCAGTTTTCTGTCCCCTTTCTACGCTATTATTACACTGGAAATTTTGGTGGTCGGAGTTTCAGCGTTGATCAATGGAGTTCTGATAAACTGACAGAGCACTGACTATTTACTATTCAGTCACAAGCTCAAGATTTTAAATTTCTTCTGGTTGTCTTCTAAAGATGGACCTAAAAAGGTGAGTTTCATTGGGCTAAAACCAGGCTTTCTAGACACAGGAAAAATATTCATGCCTTTTAACCCAAAGCCATAGCCTTTGCTATGACACCAAGGTGTAAATCTGTTCCAAGTGTTTTACAGACATCTGCATGTTCCTGGGGAAAGAGTTCTGCTTCTGTAACGTATGGAGTCACTCCACAGATTGTCTGAAGGGCACACCTCTGTCCGTTCTTACTGGCAGTCTACATGGCTAGCCCGATCATAGGGCCTGTGTTAATAATCTATTTTTTTTCCTCCTAGCAACTTGCCTTCTCTGGTTCCTCCTGGAACAGATTCCTGAAGTCTCCAGGATGGCAGTTAAGTGAATGCTTCTTCCCCCATACCTCTGGCTGACCATGAGCACACTGACTCCCGGCTCCCCCTACCCACATTGTCCCATGCCAGCAGGAAGTAACTAGTTTTGAACCAGCGCCCATATAACCAAGAAGGTCGGGATGTTTGGCTGGAATCTTTAGCTCAGCCCCATTTCTCTCTCTCTCCAAACACTTCCCTCTCAGAAAAACCACCAAAAAGTGCAGTCCCACATTCTTGGTGATTGTGACGGCTCCTTCCCTGAAGCTGCTGGCTGCTCAGGATCCCACCTAAAAGTGTACCATAATTAGACACAAGCCCAGCTTCTGGAGGACACATCATCACCCCACCCCAATACCTACAGGGTATTTTAATGCCCTGCCTTGGATCTGCCATGTGATTCTTCTCCTGCCCTCTTCCCCAGCCTGGATCTCTAGAGGCTGGAGGGTCACCTGGGAGCTGCTTTGCCCAGAATAAACCTGGTCTTTGACTTTTTAATTTGACTTGATCAGGCTTACCTCGTAGGTGGAGAAACCTATTATTGTGGTGCAGAAAACCTACTAGGGAGCAGGATTGGATCAGCTTGGTTGGGGAGAGGAGACTTCACCCCCTACGAGGCCACTTGCCATATTGGAGACATTTTTGTTGTTGTATTTTGTAGGGTGAGTTGCTCCTAGTTATGCTATGTACACAGAGGCCCAGGATGCACACTCACCCTCTAACACCCTGAGTGGTTTCCACCACAGAGAACTGTCTGACCTGGAATAAACAGTGCTGTGTTGTGGGGCGAATTCTAATTGCTCTTAATAATGAAAACCCAGAGTCAGATATAGGGGTAAGATGACGAAGGAGCCAGCCACAGCCACTTCTTACCTTGCCAACTCCTCAGCCTTTCCTGTAGCTATAGACAAGCACTCAAGACTGGGAAATTCATAGAAACACATATAAATGTTAAAAGATACTATTTCTTTTTCAAAGTGTGTGTACACACGTGTGCACCGGCATTAGGTGCCACAGCACGTGAGTAGAGGTGAGTGGACAACTTGCAGGAGTCAGTTCTCTCCTTCTGCTTGGGTTCTTGGGATCAAACCCAAGTCATCAGTTTGGTGAGCAACTCCACACTGGTCCAAGATACTTATTTCATACAGTCCTGGAGACTGGGATGTCTAAGAGCCAGGTTTCCAGTGTATGAAATCTGAGGTTTCGCATTCAAAGCACAACAGTAAGATAATGGGCACTGGGGTGATGTATGGCGCTGTTTTCCCTGGAGTTCTGAGTGCAGGAGGCAGGCAGAGCACCCCAGTGGTGTTTTCGTCACCATGAGGGCTGGTGTGGAGAACAGCAGACAGGTCCGCAGCCTACAGGCTTCTTGACATGGAAGCTCACAATTAGGCCAACATGGCCACGAAGATCTGGCAAATAGCATTTCCACTGGGGCAGAGCATTACGTAAGTGAACCCACTGCTTAGGCAAGATCCGAACAGCATATGGACAGGTCTCAGGACTTACTGGCAAACCAGGAAGTCTTGTACGGCTGAGAATTGCTTAGGTAATGGCACCTTCAGGCAACTCCTAAATCAGATAAGAAAGAGGTTTTGGTATCGGGAAATTGACTCGCTAACTGTGCCTTTTGTGTAACTTTGAAGAGGCTGCTGCAAAGCTGTTCAGAGATCTGTCCTTCAGAGGCCGGTCCACCCCGCTGCTTTGGCTAAAGCTTATCACGTCCAGTCCGCAGTGCCTCTCTTTCTTCAACCAACCCGAGGAACTCCGAACACTGACAGGCACTAGCATTGTTTTGTTTTTGATTCTTGAGACAGGGTTCTTCTGAGGAGCCCTGGCTGTGCTAGAACTTGTTCTGTAGACCAGGCTGGCCTCGAACTCAAAGATCCACTTGCCTCTGCCTCCCAAGGTTTAAAGGTATGTGCCACCACCACCTGGCCAGCTCTTTATAACCCATCCTAACACAAGGTTTCCAAGTTGACTGTAGCAAAAAAAAAAAAAAAAACACAGGGGGGCGGCAGGTTGGGGGGTGTGTGTGTGTGTGTGTGTGTGTGTGTGTGTGTGTGTGGTGGTTTGGTGGTCTGTGACCTTGAACCCATTGCGCAGACGCAGGTGACAACTGCCAGCGTGGCAGGAATGGCTACCACAGAAGCCTGTCATGGAATGGCTGCCACCTCCCACGCACCCACCAGCACTGGCCAAAACCACGCAAGATGTTGGGTGCTATGGTTTGAATTTGAGACATTCGCATGTACCCTCTGATGGGCTTCAGGGAGGTGACTGGATCCGAGGGCTCTGACCTACTCAGTGGCCTTTATCCCTTGATGAATTCATGCAAGAAAAAAGGAAAAGGCTGAAGCTTGGCACCACCGGGAGGAGAATTCATCTCTCAGAAGGAGACCTCACACAGTTCTGACAGCTTCTCAGACTTGATGCAGAGACTGGAGCTGACAGTGATGGGCAGTAGTGGGCAGGACTGCTCAGTTTTCCTGCGCCTTGCCCTTGGAAAGTCACTGGCCTCTTCATTCCTCCTCTGACTGTGCTCCGTCCGGGTCCATCTCCCTTTTCTACTTGCACTGTTGTTAAATTGGCTTATTGAGGATGCTGAGCTCTCCTCATCAAGGGCAGAGCCCCGTCTGTAATCCTGACAACCAGAGCCCCGTCTGAAACCCTGACAACCAGAGCCCCGTCTGTAATCCTGACAACCAGAGCCCTGTCTGTAACCCTGACAACCAGAGCCCCGTCTGTAATCCTGACAACCAGAGCCCCGTCTGTAATCCTGACAACCAGAGCCCCGTCTGTAATCCTGACAACCAGAGCCCCGTCTGTAACCCTGACAACAGCTCTAGTAGGAAGACGGTAAGAAGGACCTGAAGGTGTTCAAAGACCAGAGATGAGCTCAGGTGGAACCAAGAGATCACCATAGCCTTGGTCTGGTTCCCAGGCCCGTGGGAGCTGTCGTGGGGCTGGGGGTGGGGATGAGAAGCCTTTCTATCTGCTCATCAAATTCATGACTCATCCACAGAGAACAAGAACCTGCCTTGGCCATTGCAACATGTAGGAGCTCCCCAGGGCTGGGATTTGGAGGGGCTTAGCCATGCTCAGTACCATGATGCATAGGGTGAGGGATGGTCTACGTGACAGGCAGCCTGTCTCCTTCCCTGTTCAGAGCAGCAAAAACAAGGTAAGCCCAGGAGCTGGCAGTACCCTGAGGAAGAAACTTCACCTCTGGCCTTGGCCCCTCTAAAAGAGAAAATAGGAGTTCCTGGGAGATATGGAGAACCTCTGGCTAATTCACTGTCCACGCCAGTGTTGGCACCCCAGTGTGGCTGGGCCCAGCCCTAAGTGTGAGACATGCCAGCAGAGCCTATCCCCAAAACTGTGGAAACAGAAAATATTTCTTTCTTCCCCAGCATTGGTTCTGAACCAAGGCCAGACACTTCCCCGGCAGCTGGACAGAAGGAATACAGCAGCCTTTCTGTGCGGCTCAGCCAGCTGCTCCCCGCTGCTGTCCCATCCCACTGCAGAGCTGAGCTCCAGGCTTCTTCGTATGCCTGCCTCCATAAATCAGGTGTCTGCTGCTCTTGCAGTGCTCCCCCACCACACACACACACACACACACACACACACACACACACACACACACACTCACACACACTCCCCTAGTCCCCTACCTCTGACCTGCAGGCTGTGAGCTGTATTTTCAAGGTTCACACACCAGCACACTCTTCTTAAAGGGGGGACCACACTCAGGCAGGGCACACTGGTCCAGCTTCCTGGACTGTAAACCGAAGTACTGAACTACATCAGAGGTGGCAAATTCAGTCTCCTGGAGCTGCCAGGTACTTGGGACGTCTGTGGGAGGCCACGTTGTTGGCCTTATACTGCTGCTCACCACAAAGGTATCTGTGCCCTAGGGAGCCCCAGGGGACCATCCTAGAGGGCACTGGGAATGGCCCTCTCTTGTTCACTGCAGAGTTCTCAGTGCCAGCAGAAGTTGCCAGAGGCTAGACCATCTGCTGACTGGAAAAACACACCATCAGCTGCTCAGGCAAACTGGAAATCTGCAGTGATGTGGGATTTCACATTGGCAATGAACGTGAAAGCATTGTGTAAGTCCACAGGGTCCAGACTGGATCCTGCTAGTATGTCCAGGCCACACTACACCCTCCTGGAAACCACTGAGCTGGAGCAGTGACCATAGAGTTATCACCACGGTTCTGGTAGCCCAACCTGGCAGACCCGTGGCCAGGCTGTGGGAGTACTGACTGACTTTTCAGTTTTTGAGTGAATCTGCATCTGAGTTGTTCCATGAGGACTAACCCCTTCCACGCAGGTGTGGCAGGTGCCTGCCTCTACCTCCCATGTGTCCTGGGATGCATGCTAGACAAGGCCCTTGGCCCTTGGTTCAGAACTCTCTCTTCCTTAGTCCTGACAGGGTCCCCTGATGGTGGGTCTGGCAGGCAACCTACCCGACCTGTGCAAGTTCTTAGGTCTTTATCCTCCACTGCCTTCACTGCCCTCCCCCTCTCCCCAGTGCCACAGCTGTGCTTGTCCTTGTCACCCCTGGGATGATTCTCCTGCTGGGATGTTTGGGGACATTCTTTCACACTGGTCGAGGTGTTCCCACGACATCTGCCCTTTTCCAAGGTCACCCTTCCCCACCTCCTGCTAGTGTCTGGATCTCAAGTGTCCCCCTCATGGCCAGCCTGTGATGCTCTTTGGAAGTCGTGGGATGTTTAGGAGGTTAGGTCATGGGGGACATCCCCTAAAAAAGGAGATGTTGGGACCCCAGCTTCTCCTGTCTGCCTTTGCTTCCCAGTCACTGTGACATACATAGGCACCTCCTGCACTGTGCACTCCCGCCAAGATGCTCTGTCCTGACCCTAACCCACAGCAACAAGGCCAACCACAGATGAACCCTCTGAAGCTGTGAGCTGAGATAAACCTCCCCCTTGCTATGGTGACATTTTTAGGTGTTATGTCACAGTAAGGGAAAGACGACTACTATATCATCTGGGCTCTCTTCCTTCCACCACTCAGCCATTCCCCACAGGCTGACTGACATCCTCAGTCTCCCAGAACCACAACAGTCTGTCTGCTGAAATCCAACTCCAGCACAACCTGACTGCCTTCTGGGGCTCGCCAAGCCTCAGTGAGTAAATAAATTGCCACCACAAATTCATGCTCTATAGGTTCAGTGGGGCCCCTCAGAGCCCCCAGAATACCTCCTCTGCTTTGTGAGCTCTATTGTGGGTATCAATATTCACTATCTACTGGTAGGCATCAAATACTCACTCACCATGTCTTCTCCTCCAACCCCTGTCTCTGTGACCTCCTTGCCCTTCCCCTGACTTTTCTCTCCTAACTTGAAAGCCCACTGCCCTGCATTAGCTTGCTTCTTCTGGCTGGACCATGCCCTTTCCCTGTTTTGCTTGGCCAGATGCTAGTGTTTTTAAAAGCCATGCCATATCTCCTAGAATACTCCTCTCCCTGTCCCAGCCAGCCTCCACTGCCCTGTGCTCTCAATCCACCCTGTCACCTGGATGGGCGGGTTCTTCTGTCCTGTGACACTCTCTTGTGTATCATCCAGAGTTCTCTGGAGGCAGGGGTTCTAGGAGAGTCCCTGCGGGATCCTTGAAGCCAAGAAGAGATTAGATGGAGGCTCCAGCATTCAGCAGTACTCATGTGAACTCTGGGTAACAGCTTGTGCCTTCCCACTGCAGGAGCGAATACCCAGCCTGTCCTGTCTGTCTCCACAGGCCCCAGAGTCCACCCTGCATGGACCTGAGGGGAGGAACTGACCCTTCCCCGGGAGCTGCTGGATCTGTACACAGTGGAGCTTTCCCATTCTGACTGAGGGTTATTTTAGACCTAGGCATGCTCCCTGTGGACAGGGTCTGCAGCTACCCCACCTTTGCGTTCCTCAGTCAGCCTAGGAAGGTCTGAGTGAATGGAAGTGTAAAGATGCTGATCTTGGGCTGGAGAGATGGCTCAGAGGTTAAGAGCACTGACTGCTCTTCCAGAGGTCCTGAGTTCAATTCCTAGCAACTACATGGTGGCTTACAACCATCTGTACTGAGATCTGGTGCCCTCTTCTGGCCTGCAGTCATACATGCTGTATACATAATAAATAAATCTTAAAAAAAAAAAAAAAAAGATGCTGATCTTTACCCCTTGCCGGGTGTCTGTGTAGGTCGTCTGTTGTTGCTGTAGCAGTAATCACACACTTGGCGAATGCAAAAGAGAACACAACTTTATTCTCTCACAGTTTTCTTCTTTCACAGTCGTGGGGGGACAGGGCTAAAGTCAGCATGTTGGCTGGGTGGGCTGGTTCTTTCTGGAGGTTGCACAGAGGACGTCTGTCTGCATTCTTTCTTCTCCAGCCTCTAAGGGGGCCTTCAGTCCTCTGCTTGTGGCCCCTTCCTCATCCCTCTGACCTCTGCTTCAGCCTTCACATGTTCCAGCCTTCCTAAGTCCCTGCTTCGAAGGACCCCTGTGATCATTTTGCTCCCCCTGCCCCAAATACTTGAGGATCAGTTTAATCTCCAGATCCTTAGCTTCATTGCATCGGCATGGTCCCTGCTACCATTTCCCCGGGCATTTCCCGGGGCATCCTTGTGAGCCGTGGGTCAGGCAACCAGATGATCTTTACGGTATCAGACGGTTGGTCAAGAAGCCAGGCTTCTTGTCTTGCTGCTGTTTCAATTCTGCCAGAACAGTTGGAAGAGTTCTTTCCTGTTGTGGGATATGGGCATGAGACTTCTGGGAGTGCATCATTTATAATGTTCCCAGACCCTGGTCTTTAAAAGCCGGCCCGCAAAGACATAAATCAGTGGGTTCAGGCAGCTGTTGATGAAAGCAAAGAAGTTGGCCAGCTGCAGGCCCAGGTCTGTGAATTCCTTCCAGGCACAGTTCTGGATTGCTTTCACCTGGACCAGGAAATCCAGGAAGGCAAAGAAGTGGTAGGGGGCCCAGCAGACCAGGAAGGAGGCCACCAGTGTGAGGATCAGCCCTGTCGTCTTGCTGCCCTTGGGACCCCCACACCTGGTCCTACTGGCCTCCTTCTGCCCTCTCAGGGATGCCAGGATGTGATAGTTGAAGAAGATGATGGCAGCCAATGGGAGGAAGAAACCCAAAATGTTCAACTCCACCATCCTTACAAAATGCCAAGTCTCGTGGGGAAAAAGCAGGATGCAGGCAGAGATGTTCAGGTCGGGGACGACTTTGACAGACCGCAGAAGGAATGTGGGGATGCTCAGGAGGCCCCCTGCCATCCAGATGAGCAGACAGGTGGCTCTGGCTTGCCGCCGCCGCCGGTATCCCCGGCTGGTCATGGGGTATACCAGCAACCTGTAGCGGTCCTGACTGATGGCCACCACCAGGAAGATGCTGATGAACAGATTGGCCTTGATGATCCCGCTGACTACCCGGCAGAGGCCAGTTCCAAAGGGCCAGTTGAAATGGTTCTCGATGTTCTCCGCCCAGAAGGGCAGGCCCAGGACGAACACCAGGTCAGAAGCTGCCAGGTTAGCCAGGTAGATTTCTGCTATGGTTAAGCGGTGCTGGCTCCGCCGCCGCCGAGGCAGGAGAAAGAAGGACAGGACTAAGAGGTTCCCCAGGAGGCCAAAGAAACAGATGGTGATGACAAACCCTGGTAGCACCCTATACAGGAGGCCCCAGGCTTCTGGAGCACCCTCGCAGGAGGTGATGTTGGGAGGGGCCCGCTGGCTTTGGTTAGAGGGCTGCAGCTCCAACAAGGCCTGGGACTCCATCCACAGTGACCTGAAATGGACAGAGTAAAGAATACAGGTCAAACCCAGCCTGTGGTCTGTTCCAGACAATAAAGTTTTATTGGCACACAGCCGTGCTCACTGCTTATGTAATAGCATCTTGGACTACTTTCGTGCTATGGTAGCACAGAGCAGAGTGGGGCAGAGTGGGGCAGAGCGGGTGCGGCACAGGCTGTCTGGCCTGCAAAGTTGACAGTATTTGCTACCTGTTCCTTTAGAGGAGGAGAGGACTGACCTAGGTTTTTTTTTTTTTTTTTTTTTTTTTTTTTAAAGATTTATTTATTTATTGTGTATACAGTGTTCTGTCTGCACATATCCCCGCAGGCCAGACAAGGGCACCAGACCTCATTACAGATGGTTGTGAGTCACCATGTGGTTGCTGGGAATCGAATTTGGGACCTCTGGAAGAACAGTCAGTGCTCTAAGCCATCATGTCCTAGTTTAAAAGAGGGAACTAGTAGGGGCTGGAGGGAAGGCTCATTGGTTAAAAGCACTGTACTGGCTGGTTTTGTGTGTCCTCAGCTGAGGAAATGCTACCATGAGATCCAGCTGTAAGGCATTTTCTCAATTAGTGATCGTTGCGGGGAGGGCCCAGCCCATGGTGGATCGTGCCATCCCTGGGCTGGTGGTCCTGGGTTCTATAAGAGAGCAGGCTGAGCAAGCCACGGGGAGCAAGCCATTAAGCAGCTCCCCTCCATGGCCTCTGCATCAGCTCTTGCCTCAGTTTCCTGTCCTGTTTGAGTTCCTGTCCTGACTTCCTTCAGTGATGGACTATGATGGGAAGTGTAAGCCAAACAAACCCTTTCCTCCCCAACTTGCTTTTTGGCCATGGTGTTTTGTCACAGCAATAGAAATCCTAAGACCAGCACTGACTGCTCTTGCAGAGGATCAGTGTTTGAGTCCCAGCAATCCCATGGCCGCTCACAACCATCTGTAACTCCAGTCCCAGAGGATTCAACACCCTTTTCTGTTCTCCACAGGCCCTTCATGAGCATGCTGTCTGTACATACATGCAGGTAAAACACCCATACACAGAAAATCAAAATGAAGGGGGGAAAGTTTCCAAGACGGGACAAGGCCAGGCATGGTGGCGCATGCCTTTAATCTGAGCACTTCACAGGCAGAGACAGGTGGATCTCTGCAAGTTCAAGGCCAGCCTGGTCTACATAGTGAGTTCCAGGACAGACAGCTGCAGGTACAGAGAAGGACCTGTCTGAACACACACACACACACCACACACACACACACACACACACACACACACACACACACACACACACACACACACACACACACACACACACACACACACAGAGACGAAGCCCAAACCATAATCTGAGTATTATGGCTCATGCCTGCAAACCCAGAATTGGAGAGCCCGAAGCAGTATTGGACTACACTGGGAGACTGTCTCAAAACAAGAAACAGCCATTCCTCCAAACCAGAAACAGACCCAAACAGACCGGACACAGGATACAAATTCTCTTTAAAATGAAGGTTTGTAGCCTGCCCATTCTGCGAGTTCATATGTTAGACGAACATTTTCTGTCTGTTGTCTTTTGCTAAGAGGCATGATCTCTGTTTGCATTTACCGGTCCTAAGAGGAGACAGATGGCTATAGACTTACCCAGACAGAAAAGGGAAAAGCTCGCAGCTTCAGCTGAGATTTGATGGCGACAGCTGTCTCGGGAGCTTTCTGTACGGGGCAGCTCTCTGCACTTACGCTGGTCTTAAATGAAACCACCTCTCTTCCCATGATGTCACAGGGGATTACCCAAAAAGTGAGTCTTTCGAGCCAGAGGAGGCTGGGGTTGGAGGAGTCTTGGCGTCACCTTCTCTTGGCACTTAGGGATAGTAGGAGGTTCTTCAACAACTTGGCACTTTCTCCTCTGACATTTGTGGCCTGCTGATTTTGCCTAACTACTGTGTGTTGGCAAATAGGTCCCACAGACAGTTCGGCATGGCCAACACCCCCAAAGCTCACCCCTGTCGGTATACTGAGTGATGGCTTGGGCCATTCCCTTTGGCTCCAGGAGGTCTGGGATTTGGCTACAGGTTTTCGGGAGCACACTAGCACATCCCCTCTTGAATCTGAGTGGCGAAAGACACATAGCCAAGAATCCATCAGTGTGGACTCCGTTGTACAAACAGTGAGCTCAGAAAAGGTTTGACTCACCCAGGGCTCGGAGTTGAGTAAGATCAGCCGAGCTGTTCCTAATCCTTTCTGGCGGCTCTGGGTTTGGTTTTGGTGTGAGTTGGCATCCACCAAGCTGAACTACCTGAGGCCTGGCTTTCAGAGAGGCAGGAATTCTTGACCTTCGTTAAGAGCTGGGCGCCAGGATCCTCTGCCTCTGGCCAGCCGTCTCTCTCCATTCCTCCGGCTGTCTCGTTCTGCCCTTCCTGCTGGAAACCACTCAGGTTTGTGGCTGGAACTCTGTTTCCAGAGGTGGGTCCAACTCACCCAGACAAAGATGCTTATGCTGTGCCTGCATCTGGCCTCTCTCCCTCTTCTATTTTTTTCTTTCTGCTTCCATGATTTCACAACCCTCGGCAACATTTCCAGATGTTTTCTCTTGGTGCCAGGGGTCGTGAAATCATGGACAGAAAGAAGAAAATAAAAGAGAGAGCGAGCTGGAACCTGTGAGACGTTCCCTTGCCTTCCCCTTGGGCCATACCACTCCCCATGGGTGGGGCATTGTGAGCCAGCCGGGGTTCAGCAGGTGCGTTGTATTCTCCTAGGGCTGGCTTAGCCAGAGAAAAGCACAAGCCGTGGGCTTTTCTACTTGGCAGTGTAGCCAGGCCTTGCTAGCCAGTGTTGGCTTGCCCTTGATCCCACAGAGTCTTGACTGGACCATGGCTGAGAAGCATCTGTCCTGGGGACATGTCCCCCTGCCTAGCCCTGACCTGCTCTCAGCAGGGACCTTAACTAGTTCTGGTGGGATGAGGAGGGGCCTCATCTCAGCTTCTCTGACCCAGAAGATATGTCGACATGTCTGTCCTCAGGAATGAGAACAGCCAAGGGCAGAAGTCCAAGTTGGGGTGGGACTGGACCCACAAGCATTATGAAGGCTGATGAAGCTGGGCTTTGCAGAATAAATCTAAGGTGTCTGGCTCAGGGCTGGGGCCACCCTGGCTAGGAAGGAAAGGTTTTGAAAAACAGGCTTATCCTCATAGTGGTGGGAAGCTGGCCTAGGGTCAGGTCCTTTTGTCTTGGGTAACGGATGATGGGAGAGGTAAATGTGGGAGCCAAATGAGTGTAAGAAGGCCCTCTCCATGAGGGTCTTCTGCCTTTTCTGTGTGGGCTCCATCTGTAACTCCCACATGTGTAGTCAGGGCTGGCTCATCCACACAGACTGGTTGAGTTATCTTCATTGACTCAGTCCCCTGGGTTAAAAAAAAAAAAAAAAAAGCCAGGACATAGAGGAGAACCTGACCAATTGATGCTTCTAGATAGGTCCTCAGGCTAGCTGGGCATCTCTCCTCCTTGGGACACAGAGACTGAATCATGCATGAAGACTCTCCACAGAATGTCAGTCCTGGCACTTGAGATGCATGAGACCAGTTTTCAGTTCCCTAGTTGCTGCTCTCCTCACTAGTCCTGCATGGTGGGTTCTCTACCCTTTACTGGTGCTCTAGACAGGCATCTGCCTGCCAGATGCCACAAGATCTCCTCCACTCCTATCACACAATACCTCTACCTCCATCCAAGGTGAAGACGATGGAGAGAAAAACACACAAACCATGGTGGGGTATGCTTCTTTTGAGGTGATATGCCCTGCTCTCCTCAGAGCCCAGCCCTCACCTTTGTTCAAGGTTGGTGGTTGTGGTAGTTTGAAAGAAGATGGCCCCCAAAGGGAGTGGCACTATTAGGAGTTGTGGCCTTGTTGGAGGAAGTGTGTCACGGTAGAGGTGGGCTTTGAGATCTCCTATGCTCAAGCTACACCCAATGAGATAGTTCAGTTCCTGTTGCCTGTGGATCAAGATATAGGACTCTCATCTCCTTCTCCAGCACCATGTCTGCCTGCATGCCGCCATGCTTCCCACCATGCTAATAATGGACTAAACCTCTGAAACTGTAAACCAGCCCCAATTAAATGTTTTCCTCCATAAGAGTTGTCATGGTCATAATGTCTCTTCACAGCCATAGAAACCCTAACTTAGACAGTGGCTATCCACCTTCCAGGCACAGGTTAGGAACCTCACACAGCACGGCTGTGACTAAGGACTAGAAACTCTTCTTTCTTTCCTTCATTCATCCTGTTAGATGAATGTTCAAGACATATGTGGATGTTCCAGGACAATGGCCCCACTCCTGGAGTTCACAGCCCCTCTAATGTCTTGCTGAGACAGACACCTGGAGACACTGTGAGTGAGCAGACAGCTAGGTTTTCTGATGTTTCTAAGACTCACCATGAGAACCTGAGACAGTGTCCTTCTGTTCCTTTCTCCTGTTCAAACCTCATCCATCGTCTTGGTCTCCTACATCCCTTATACCCAGCACCAGGTTGAGGAATACAGGGACATTTGGATACCTTCAGGGGATGGTTGTGAGTGTGAGAGCATCTTGATGACTGGGACACCTGCAACTATCCTGAGGTAGGGGGCTCTGGGCTGTGCCCTGGGGTGAGAAGATGCCCACTAGAGGGTGGAAGCTGGGCCAGGGTTCCATGAACTAAGGGAGTTTACAATGAACCCGCCTATGCTCTTGGGCCCTGTATTGAGCTACTTGGAAAAGCACATGGGGACTTCCAGGCACTCCTCAAGGGAGTCTCAACCCTGGCTCCCGTCCTCAAGAGGAAACTTCTCCAAGGCCCTATCTGAAGGTACTCCTAACCTGGACGATCAGCTCTATGTCTTTACTTTCTGGAATCTAAGTCATTTCTACCCTGTTGACACTGTCTCCAGCAGAAACAAAGGCAGGGTGATGGTCTTCAAAGCCATCTGTGGTAGCCTCTACTGCTTGTGAGCACATCTCTCACAGGCTCCGTCTGCCTGAATCACCCAGATAACCCTCCAGATCTCCTCAATGGTGTCAGGGCTGTCACACCCCTCACACCACAGGGCCTCTGAACTGCTGGTTCCCTCTGCCTGGAGCAGCCTTCCCAGGAAGCCACATGCTCAGCCACCCCTTCAGGTCTTCCCATTACCCACAAACCATCTCCTGATGGAACCATTTTAGAGCTCCTTCTCCTCTGCCCTGTCTTCCTGGCCCTTCGTTCCCCCTGTCACTTTCCACATGTTCCACACACACGTGTTAGCTCTCACTTGACGACAGGGTGTGAGTTCTCCTGGCAAGTAAGTGGGTTTATCTCCTTGTATTAAGGTCACAGGCTCAATGCCTATCACCAGGCTGATGCATTGTGGGTGCTCAGGATTTGTTGAGTGAATTCAGAAACTATTTATTTATACCTAATAACAGCAACATTTGTCCTAGGTCAGTAAACATGTCCTAGACCACTTGTGCCAGGCACAGTGTGCACACTAGGGGTGCAGAGGTGACTCAGTCCTCTCCCTTGTCAGAACTTTCCCTCTTCCTACAGAAAGCTGGAGGAAAGCCCAGGCCACCCCAGAAGGCCCCGACATACAGTCAAGTGTTTCTGGTCTCCCTGAACCAAGCCATGCCACTGTGCCTCTTTCTGGGTGGCAGATTATTTGACCTCAAGACAAGACTCTGGTTTGGGGGGCTCTGATTTGGATGTCAGGGTAGGAGGTGTGAGACATGGAATCGTTTCCCCAGGACCTCAAGCCTCACTCTGTCAGGCCCAGCAGGGCATCTGGACTTGTTTTCCATGCTTCCTGCAGGAACTGGGGTCCTCAGTTGCAGATTGGTCACCGTGGGGTCAGAGCTGCAGGCCATGCCCCAGGGGGCAACTGGGGCTGGGTTCTCCTAGCAGGGGCTACTTCATTTTTCACCATTGCACATGACTGTGGTCTGTCAGCTCAGAAGGGCTACATGGCTGTCTCCCACCGTCTTAGTTAGGGGTACTATTGGGGAGGAAAGGGTTTATTTGGCTTATACTTTTCCATATCTGTTCATCATCAAAGGAAGTCAGAACAAGACAGGAACCTGGAGGCAGGAGTTGATGCTGAGGCCATGGTGTGTGTGTGTGTGTGTGTGTGTGTGTGTGTGTGTGTGAGAGAGAGAGAGAGAGAGAGAGAGAGAGAGAGAGAGAGAGAGAGAGAGATGCTTACTGGCTTGCTCCCCATCGCTAATTAAGGACATGCCTTATAGGCTTTCCTGTATCCCAGTCTTATGGAGGCATTTTCTCGTTGAGGCTCCCTCCACTCAAATGACGTTAGCTTGTATCAAGCTGACATAAAACTATCCAGCATTAGGACATGACCTAAGCATGACTAAGGTCAGCCTTAGAAGAGCAAATGCTATTACTGTCCCACTGGGGGAGCCACATGGATGACACTGTGGAAAAGCAGCATCCCCAGGAGGCTCAGAACCCCACCTCTGTCATGTTTTAGCATTGTCTACAAAACAGCAGCATTTCCCTAAGAGCCTGGTCACTGAGCTGCCAGCTGAGAGGTGCAGCTTTTAACTTCTCTTTAACCTGCTTCGAGACACCTGCCCAGGGAGCTGGGGGGAGGGAGGAAGTGGGCTAGCACAGGTTCTGGATCTGCAAAGATGGGTGTGCAAACCCAGCAGTCCCAGGCCTATGCTCCTGGACCTGGGAGCCTGGGATGGCCTCTGACATGCTATGTGACCTTGAGAAAGGCTCCAATCACTTTCACTTGGTGAAATCTGCAAAACTCAGTTGGCTGGCACGTGCTAGTCTTTCTCAAGATGCTTTCCTTCCACGCTTGGGAAGGGATTTTGGGACTGTGGCAGCTGGAGGCCCTAGGGGGACTCTTCACTACTCCCTCAGATCCTTGTGGCTATGGTTACTCTTTGTACTCACAGGCTCGTGGCACATCGCTCTAGTATACGTCCCCTCCTTCTCTCTGACTCTGGGCCCTCCTCTCTCTTGGAATGGTGACAGTTATCTGACCCAGGGCCCACTCTGCTCCAGTATAACCTCACTTTAACCTCTTACTTCTGCCAAGCTGCTGTAGTCAGTGGACCCGCACTGTGGACTTCCTTCCACGTGGATGTGTGCTTTCCTGGGAGATGCACGGGATCCCTCAGCAATAGTGATCTCACCCAGTTGTCACAGCACCCGGCTCCTTACTTTCCTAGATGAGAAAATGCAAGCGGAGGAGCTAACAAACCTCACCCAACTTCCTCCAGCCATGAAGTGTGAGCTAAGATGTGAGCCAAGAGCCCGGCCCAACGTCTGGACAGCTCCTGTCTCGCTGACACCACCCTCTGCAGTTTTCCAAACCCCCCTTTCAGAGTCATACCCTCTCCTGGAGATGTTTGCTTAGAGAATTAACTTTTCATATTGCAGTTAGGGAAACTGAGGCCAAATCCAGGGGAGAGAACAGGAGCGAAGTGGCCAGCCCGGGTCATGTGGGGACATCTACAACTGTCACATCTCAGTGGGAAGCAGGTGAGAGAAGCCAGACGCCATTGGCACTCACCCATGAGTATGCCGACATGAGATATCCGAGTGAGGCACAAGGAGAGACAGAGATGAGTGGGTACCAGAAGTTGTGAGATGGAAAGAATCCGAGGCGACAGCTAATGAATCTGGGATTTCACTTTGGGATGATGAAGATGTTCTGGAATTAAATAGTGGCGGCGGTTGTGCAATTCTGTAAATAACTAAAAGCTGAAACAGGGGAAGTAAATGTAGGGCATATGGATTACATCTCAACAAATTTATATGAGTGTGTCAGCGTAAAGTCACATGTTTCCCCACTCACAATGGGACTTCATTTCAACAAACTCATCATCAATTGAAAACACTATGAATGTGCTATACATCGATGCCATGCAATGTCTCAGCCTGGTAGCACAGCTCCATAGTATGTGTCGTTTCCCCCCATGACTATGACTTTGGAGCTGCTCCTGGGCTGTGGTATCTCTGCCCAGTGCAGAGAGATACTCAGATGTATCACTAGCCTGGGAAAAGAGTCTGACTGGACAGTCAAACCTGGTGCTATCGTAAAGTTGAAAATTTCTAAGTAGAACAATTGTAAATGGGGGATCTCTGTACTCATGATGTCTCCAAGACAGTTTGTTGATTGTCGTATGAGCAGGCCAGGCCCTGGTATAGAAGTAATTCATGGGAGAAGCTACCTGGAGGTCCTTTCTGTGGTACTTGGCAGTTCTTGCTGGTTTAGTCCTGTACACTCCAGAGTCATTGGAGCTCCCTAATGCCCTTCTTAAGAACTGTGGACCCCAGGGAGTTCCTGACCTTGCTGACTTCCATGGGGAGAGGTGAGGTCTGGTGTGGTGAAGATGAAGCCCTTACTTCTCAGCTCTGTGTGAAACACTCCATGGGCCTGCTTGACCTAAGCCTGGTCTCAGCCAAAACCCACAAACTTAAGCTTCCAGCCATTGTTCTTGCCAAGTCCTGACCACTGTTGCCCATCCCTGACTCCTATATCCTCCCTGGACCTGGATGAGGGATCAGGGTTGTGTGAGGCTTGGCAATGAAGTCAGAGACTGGGTAGCAAAGAGACAAAGGCCTATACTACTGAGTTCTAGGAAGCAGAGTCTTCACATTCTGAACTATGAAGCCTGTGTTCAGTGGTTTCCTAAATCAGGGAGCCATCATCCATGGCCTAGTGTGAGTTCCTATGGGGTCACCTGCGAGCCATCATCCACAGGCTGGTGTGAGTTCCTATTGGATCATCTGGTATATATACATATACACACACACTCACATCTCTCTATCATCTCTCTATCATCTCTCTATCTCTATCTATCTATCTATCTATCTATCTATCTATCTATCTATCTATCTATCTCTTCACTTGGCCTTGACTGCCCTGGCAGAGCAGATAGATGCAGACTTCCTGCTCTTGACTGATTTCCTGAGGCTGCCAGGAACTCTGCCCATGGATCTTACTTCCTGAAGCCCAGAGAGGAGCCTGTGTAGTGGAAGAAGGGTGAATAGTCCCACGTGTAGATTTGACTTTTGAGATTCTAGCCTTAGCCCCTGGCTTCCCTCAGGATTATAACATGTTTGTGCCCTAAGTGGGTGGTTTGTAGTGCCAACATCTTTATCCCCTGGAGCAGGATTCTCCCTCGGGCACTTCAGAGGTGGGGGACTGAGTGTGGGGTGTAGGCTGACAAGAGGAATGTCACCTAAGGAGAAGTGGAATGTCTTCTGAGACCTGCCTAGGCATTGGAGCCCAGCGTAGTGTAGCTGGAGGGTAGAGAATGGGTGGGATAGAACAGACAGAGCCAGTGGGATAGACAGGGGCCAGATTACCAAGGGTCTTGCAAGCCATATGTGAACATGTAGCTTTATTCCAAGGGGGATGGGCCAAATCAAAGGTTTCCTTGTGGAGAGTGTCCTCACCATCACCATCACCACCATAATCACCACCACCATCACCACCACCATCACCACCATAAATCACCACCACCATCACCAAACCAATCACCACCTAATCACCACCCATAATCCCAACCACCATCAACCACCACCATCACCAACACCACACCCCATAATCACCACAATCACCACCACCATCACCACCACCACATCTACCACCAACCATCACCACCATAATCACACCATAATCACCCACCACCATCACCCCACCATCACCACCATAATCACCACCATAATCACCACCACCATCACACCCACAATCACCACATAATCAACCACCACCATCACCACCACCATAATCATACCACCACCATCACCACCATAATCACCACCACCATCACCACCACCATCACCACCATAATCACCACCATAATCACCACCACCATAATCACCACCACCATCACCACCATAATCACCACCACCATCACCACCATAATCACCACCACCATCACCACCACCATCACCACCATAATCACCACCACCATCACCACCATAATCACCACCACCATCACCACCACCATCACCACCACCATCACCACCACCATCACCACCATAATCACCACCACCATCACCACCATAATCACCACCACCATCACCACCATAATCACCACCACCATCACCACCACCATCACCACCATCACCACCACCATCACCACCCACCATCACCACCACCATCACCACCACCATCACCACCATCACCACCACATCACCACCACCATCACCACCACCATCACCACCATCAATCACCACCACCATCACCACCACCATCACCACCACCATCACCACCATCACCACCATCACCACCACCATCACCACCATAATCACCACCACCATCACCACCACCATCACCACCATAATCACCACCACCATCACCACCACCATCACCACCACCATCACCACCACCATCACCACCATCACCACCACCATCACCACCATCACCACCACCATCACCACCATAATCACCACCACCATCACCACCACCATCACCACCACCATCACCACCACCATCACCACCACCATCACCACCACCATCACCACCACCATCACCACCATCATCACCACCATAATCACCACCACCATCACCACCACCATCACCACCATAATCACCACCACCATCACCACCACCATCACCACCACCATCACCACCACCATCACCACCACCATCACCACCATAATCACCACCACCATCACCACCACCATCACCACCACCATCACCACCCTCTACAACAGCTTCATCACCATCATTTCTGCACTACCGCCATCATTGCCACCATCACCACCATTATTAGCATCATCCCTGCATCATCGCCATCACAGATGATACACATTCTGTCAAGTATGTACCAGACACTCTCCTACATGAACCCTGTTGGTAGTTCTGACTTGACTGATACCATTGCTCATTCCAATTTTAAAGTTACCACAACATGGATGAGAATCAAATGGGGGCCCAGGGCAGAACCAGAATGGTACTCCACATCTCCCCGACTCTGAAACCTGAGTTCCCAAGAGCTGGTCTTCACGATCACCGCCTCCTGGGAGTATAGTCTTGAAAAATGTTGTTGCTATTGAATGAGGAATGAGAATTAGGAGATAGCTAATATTGGAGGTGAGAAGCAGTAAGACATGATGATCGGTCATAGAAAGACCCAGAAACATCAAGGGGGCAGAACCTGAAAGGAATGGTTATCCATTCAGGAATGAACAAGATGGGGGTGCAGTGAACACTGAGCCCTAGGTTTCTGGAATGGATGGACAGAGCAGTGCTGTTCAAGGAGTCACAGAATGAAGTCTTGTTGATGAATGAATGAATGGAAACATGGAGAATGGAGCTGGTACCCGAATGGAATGCATTGAGATCTCCATCACGGGGAATATACACGCCATGGCTTTTCATCTTGATACCATACAGGAGGCTCTTGTTTAGAGGTGGAGATCAAATGAAAGTTTCATAGAAATGAATGATTGGACTTGGCCATCCCTGGCACTCTCTGATAGGGAATCTGAAAGGGGTTTGGTAATGAGCTGTCTGTAGGAAAGTAGTGCAGGGGAAAACATCCAAGATGCATTTTCTGAAAAGTTCTATATTTAGTGTACTTGAGAGTGCATATTTCAATGGATATTAATAATTATACAAATTGTGTTTTGTGTGTCATGTCCCCCCTCCCCTTCTAACTCATAAGGATACCCTTGGAGACCACTGATCTTCTCCATGACAGAAGCTTCAGGACCTGCCAGAGTCAGTATCCCAGAGCCAGAGCTCAGGGGTTCAGGAAGGTATGATGACACAGGCAAACACTATGTAAGATTCATCTGTTTATTCCAATGCACAGAAGAGATGGGTGTTCACACGGAGCGCTCCCCACTCATCGGCGCCCCACCCACTTCCTCTGCACAAGCTCTCTGGGTCTTCCACAGGACAGCATTTCTCTTCAGGGTGTCCACACAGAGACCCAGGTGCAGACCTTCAGCCACCCTGAGGATCCCAGGCTGTGGCCAGCTGTGTTCCTGGAGGCCACAGTCCACCAACATCTCCTCTGAGAACTGGGCCCTGCTTCTCATTTACAGTACGGGCAGGGTTGGGTTCCACTCTAGCACAGAATCCTAACATTCGCTTCATACCTGTCGTCTGTTTCCCTTTTCCGGCTACAAGTATTAGGTTTACTGGAGGAGGGCCAGGGAGGATGGGGTGGAAAAGGCATTTCCCGGAATCTTCTCTGTTAGGAAATTCAAAGTCAGATTGGTTGGGATTCGAGGTTTATCCCGAGCCCACCCTATCCCTCGGTAAGCGCTCCCTTGGCTCCAGCCTAGCCAGAAACACCACTGACTTCTGCTCGCTCCCTGAGACTCCACAGCTCCTGGGCTATTGAGTGGCCAGGTGCTAAGTGGCTTGGTGTTGGAGACTGTGTGGTGTGTTCTTCCTATCTCCCCAGGGGCTTGGAGTACCGTTAGTCACAGGGATGGGTCTGTAACCACACTGTTATAGTTCGAGTCTGCAATTTCCCCTGCCCTCGTCCATGTTTTGAGCTCATCTTCCCTGACTGCTGGCCCTATTTGGGGAAGCTATGGGACCTCTAGGAAGTCAGACCTAGTTGGTGAAAGTCACTAGGGGCACTTTGAAAGTCATATCCTGCCCCTGGTCTCAGTTGTGTCTCCGTGTGCTGGTCCACACTGATGTAAGAGGTTTCTGTCACGTGCTCTGGTGACCACACTGTCTCACACTGCTACAGTGGACCGAAACCTTTTTGACACTGCGAGATGAAATAAACCTTTTCTCTCTATTAAGCTGCTTTCGTCGGGTAATTTGTCACAGCTATGAGAAAAGTAACTGGTATGGACACATGGAAAAAAGAGACACCCATGAAAGGTTCTAGAACTGGGAGTATGGTGTCTGTCACCTGAGTCTCTGGCAGGGTTGCTGGGACAACTGTCACCACTGACAAACAGAGCCCAGTCAAGACCCTTGGACTAGGCTCTACTGGGGAGCCCACTGGCCCTGAAGCCATCTGGAGCGGCTGTCCTTGAGTCCTTGGTGGAAGACCCGTTCAGTGTGCAGGTGTGCGGTTCCTCCCCCAGGGGGTGTTTCTCAAGTCAGAGTTCCCAGGCAGCTCAGCCCACCCCTGCCTTCACTCATGAGGCAATCTGTGGTCAGGTAAGGAGTTGGGCCTGGAATCAACGTCCTGGCTTAAGTGACCTAGGGTGGGTCAGCTGCCCTTTGTGAGCCGCTCTCAAATAAACCAGTGACTGGCACCCCTTGGTCACTGAGACAGGGACCCTGCGAAGCAGCCTGGACTCCCCTGGACAGCGACCAATTTGCGGCCAGGCTGTGAGCTGTGGCTTTCCTGGGCAGATCCCATTAGAATTCTTTTTCTTTGTCTCAGGGCAACACAAACACTTGCCCTCTCCCGCCCTCCCCACGTGCCAAATGCCTATTGTGTGTGCATGGGGGTGGGGTACTGGGAGGGAAAGGCAGACGCCAGTGAGGGCCTCAGACACCTGCAGGCACATCCTGCGTTTTTCAACACTTCCCCACAGGGTAGTTCCTGAGCCTCAGTGACTTTCTCTGTGGCATCGCTCTCTT